>NC_082694.2:45597667-45805339 GCF_949987515.2 Delphinus delphis | reverse complement strand
CCACGCAACAGCGGTAATCGTCACTTAATATTCAAAATAATTGCAGGCCTGTAAATGACACCTGCCATCAAAAAATATCCTGGGGTCGTAAATCGACCAGAAAATTCAAAAGACGCCAACATTTCAAGGAGACAATTTCAAGAGGCATATTTTACGCACATTTTGTCTTTTCTTTTTTTTCTCTTTAAAATAAAAGGGAATTGAAAAATGTGCAACATCAGCAATGAATAAAGCCATGCAAATCCAATTACAGAAATGTTCACCTCACAGCCGTCAGAATGTTCTTCAGCAAAAAGTCTACAAAGAATAAATGCTGAAGGGGTTTCAGAGAACTGTGTATCCTCTAGCTGCTGGGGGGATGTAAACTGGTAATAGCCAGTAGTGAGAACATAATGGAGGTGGGTTTAAGGGTAAAAACTGAGCTACCATGTGATCTGGTAGGTCCTTTGATGCGCCTATCACCTGAGCAGAGCAGAATGGAAGAGATACAGGCTGGCAATCCTGCACTGCAGGAACATTTAACATAGCCAAGACTTGGAAGAAACCAAAAGGTCCATGAACAGAAAAATGCACAAAGAGGAAGTGGTCCATGTACACAATGGAATATTAGCCATGGAAAACAATGAAACAGTGCCGTTGGCACCACCATATAAAGACCTAGAGATAATCATCCAACTTGAAGTAAGAAAGAAACTGAAAGACAGATATCCTATGACATCACTTCTAGGTGTTACCTAAAAGTTGATACTCATGAACTTATTTCCAAGAGAAGGAAAAGCATGGATTAAGAAAAAAAATTATGTTTAACCAAATGGAAAAGTGTAAGGAATGTGTGAAGTAGGATATGGGGATTAACAGACATGTACTAAGACATATGAAATATATAATCACAAAATACCTATGGAATACCAAGAGAGGTCTATGCAACACTCTGTAATAACTTACATGGTAAAGAATCCAGAGATAAATGACAGATACATTGATATAATGAACCAGATTCTGTACACCTAGGAGAAACAAAATATTTTTTATCAAGTTTGCTCTGATAATTAATAAAAATTAAATTTATAAAGCAAACAAGAAGTAAGGAGATATAAGCTCTTGGGGATGTGCCCTGGCACATTCCACTCTAATTTGCAGCCTACTAACACGATTTCCAGGAAGGCTCTGCTGCCCAAAAACCCAGAGTTGGAAATGGAGAAATTCTGCTGCCTTGTGGCCATTTTCCACAAGAGCAGCTTTAAGCCCACAGCTAATGGTCTCTTAACATTTACAAGGACTCAGGGCTGCAAAGGACACCTGTCGTAAACAACTGTGCTGAGGTAGGGAATGGACAATAAAATTCAAAACTGGCAAATTTTTCAAGACGATAGTATGAAGAGGTAAGTTTGACTCACTCTCTTTTTTAAAAAAAGGAAAATGGGTGAAAGCTCAACCTCAGGAATTATTAGACTCATGCAAATCTAATCAACAAAAAGGTTTCAACTCACACCAGTCAACTGACAATCAGCAAAAGGTCTACGAACAATAAATTCTGAAGGGGTTTTAGAGAACTGTGTACCCTCTAGCTGCTGGTGAGATGTAAAGTGTTAACAGCCAATAATGAGAACAGAAAGGAGCTACGATTAAAAGTAAACATTGAGGTACGGTTCAATCCAGCAGTCACACCACTGGGCCTCTCACCTGAGAAGACCAGAGTCGAGAAGACCTGGGCTGCAAAATCTGCACTGCAGCCTTATTCACAATAGCCAAGACAGTGAAGCAACCAAAATGTCCATCAACAGATGTATGGATGAAGAAGAAGTGGTCCACGTTCACAATAGAATATTAGCCATGGAAAACAATGAAACACTGCTATCTGAGGCGCCATAGATGAGCTTGGAGATAATCACAGAATATGAGGTAAGTCAGAAAGCAAAAGACCTATATCCTATGATATCACTTATAGGCGTTATCTAATAACTAACACAAATGAACATATTTCCACAGAGAAAGACACTCACAGACTTAGAAATTAAGTATGCTTATCTAAAAGGAAAGGTGGGCAGAATGGATAAATTAAGATTAGCGTTACCATACGTATACAAATACATATTATAAACATATATCAAAAAGACGGACCATATAGCAAGGGAGGTCTACGGAACACTCTGTAACATTTTACATGGGAAGAGGATCTGAACATGAATAGACACATATATTGTACAAATGAACTAGATTGTGCACATCTGGACAAACAATATCTAATCATTACCCCGATTAAATAAATTTTAAAAACCAAGAAGAAGTAATGAGACATAAACTTATGGGCATTCCTCCTGGCACATTCCATTCTAACTTACAACCGAGGACCACGACTTCCAGAAAGGCTCTGCTGCCCTAGTACCCAGATTTGGGAAAGGACAAATGCTGCCTCCTTGTGGCCGTTTCCCACAACAGCAGCTTTAAACCCAGTGCTAATGGTCACTAAATATTCACCGAACTTGCAGTTCTGTAATGACATCTGCCCTCCAAAAAAATCCTGGGGTCGAATATCGACCAAAAATTCAAAAGAGGGCAACCTTCCAAGAAGACAGCTTCAAGAGATATATTGTACTCACACTTTATTTTTAACAGAAAGGAAAAAGGCATGGAAAATGATGAATTTTAGGGATTTTTAAAGGCATGCAAACTCAAATTACAAAAATCTATCAGGTCACAGCAGTCTGAATGGCCATTAGCAAAAATGCTGCAAACTATAAATGCTGAAGGGATTGTGGAGAAGTTCGTACCCTCGGTTCTAAGGGAGACACGGTAAGAGCCACTAATGAAAACACAGTGGAGGTGCTTTGAAAAGGTAAACATTGAGCTACTAGTCAATCAGTCACACCCACTGCTGGGCCTATCACCTGAGAAAATGAGAATCAAAATGTCACAGGCTGGCAATCTTGCACTCCAGCAATATTTAATATAGCCAACACTTGGAAGCAACGAAAATGTCCATCAACAGAGGAATGCACCAAGAAGTGGTCCATATACACAATGGAATATTACTCCAATAAAAACATAAATTAAATTAAAAAAACAAACAAAAGTAAGGAGACATCAGCTTTGGGGGGTTTATCCGGGCACATTCCACTCTAATTTACAACCGAGGAAGTCCACTGGCTGGAAGGTCTGTTTCCCTAGTACCAGCATGGGGAACAAAGAAAGGCTGCCGCAATCTGGCCATTACCTGCAAAAGCAGCTTTAAAGCCTGTGCTAATGGTCACTTCATGTGAACAAGTACTGCAGGGCTGTAAATGAAACCTGCCCTCAAAATGTTTTGAGGGAGGTAATGGCCAATAAATTTCAAAATGTAACACATACTTTAAGAAAACACTTTGAAGAGCTAAGCTGTAATCACAGTTTGAAAAATAAAAAGGACATGCCTTAAAGCTCAATTTCAAAGGACTATGAGTCATATGCAATTTCAACCACAAAGAGGTATCAGCTCACACCAGTCAGAATATCCATCAGCAAGAAAACTACAAACAATAAATGCTGAAGCCATAAAAAGAAACGAAATTGAGCTATTTGTAATGAGGTGGATAGACCTAGAGTCTGTCATACAGAGAGAAGTAAGTCAGAAAGAGAGAGACAAATACCGTATGCTAACACATATACATGGAATTTAAGAAAAAGAAAATGTCATGAAGAACCTAGGGGTAAAACAGGAATAAAGACACAGACCTACTAGAGAATGGACTTGAGGATATGGGGAGGGGGAAGGGTAAGCTGTGACAAAGGGAGAGAGAGGCATGGACATATATACACTACCAAACGTAAGGTAGATAGCTATTGGGAAGCAGCAGCATAGCACAGGCAGATCAGCTCGGTGCTTTGTGACCGCCTGGAGGGGTGGGATAGGGAGGGTGGGAGGGAGGGAGATGCAAGAGGGAAGTGATATGGGAACATATGTATATGTATAATTGATTCATTTTGTTGTAAAGCACAAGCTAGCACACCATTGTAAAGCAATTATACTCCAATAAAGATGTTAAAAATAAATAAATAAATGTTGAAGGTGTTGTGGAGAAATGCATACCCTCAACTTTAAGTGGGAATGTAACCTGGAAAGAGCCACTAATGAGCACAGAATCATGGTGCATTTAAATGGTAAACCCTGAGATACCATATGATACGGGAGGCCCACTCCTGGGCCTATAACATAAGAAGACAGAATTGGAAAGACACAGGCAGGCAAATGTGCAGTGCAGCAGTATTACAATAGCCAAGACATGGAGGCAACCAAAAAGTCCATCAAGAGGTGAGTGGACAAAGAAGAACTGGTACATGTACAGATGCAATATTAGCTAGAGAAAAAAATGAAACAATGCCATTTGCAGCACCGTAGATGATTCTAGAGGTAATCAGGCAAATTGTACTAAGTCAGACAGCAAAAGACACATATCCTATAATATCACTTATAGGTGTTAGCTAAAAATTGATACCAATGAAGATATTTCCACAGAGAAAGGCATTCACAGACTCATTCAACAAAGTTATGGTTCACCAAATGGAAAGGTGTGAGGACTGGATACATTAGGATATTGGGGTTAACATAGATATAGAAACACGTGTGAAATATATAATCACCAAAGACCTACGGAATACCAAGAGAAGACTACTCAACATTGTGTCATAACCTACATGAGAAAACGATCTGAAGAAGTATAGATACATATATATGTGTAAAAGAACTACATCTTACACACCTAGAACAAACAAAACATTTTAATCAAATTTGCTCTGATAAAAAATAAAAATTAAAAAAGAACAAGAAGAAAAAAGAGAGGAAAAAAAAGAACAAGAAGTAATGAGATATACACTTAACGGGCTTTTTGTTGGCACATTGCATTCTAATTTACAACCAGAACACGACTTCCATTAAAGCTCTGTCATCACTAATATAGCAGTTTTATAAGCAATGTTGAATGTAGCTTAAAAGAAGTCTCACTAATTATTAACAGTAACAAGAAAACAAACAAAAGTAAAAATCTCACAGCAAAAAGTATACATAGAGTATTAAACTTCTGTAAAGAATAAAAGACAACAGTAGTAATTTTTTTTTCAAAAAAAGAGAGGGCCCAAATAAATCAGAAATGAAAGAGATGATGTTACAAGAGCCACCACAGAAATACAAAGTATCCTAAGATACACACAGGGTAACTCAGGGCTCAAACTGGACAGAGCCCACTCTCCATTCCCGTGTACATGACTTACAGGAGCCTCAGGAACTGAGGAGGGCGTCCCTGAGGAGAGGCACAAGATAGAAGATGTTAGGCATTAACATGACTGCATTCATCTTAAATGTGCCTGAACTACATTCACACGAGATGATTTTGTCCTGTATGTACATCAGCACCTCTAGTCGGAACTGCAGATCTTTGGCTTCACCACCTCTATGACAGCATTAGCTTCACCTGCTGTGGACCGTCTCCTATAGGATTTCTAGAACCACAAAGCATCAAAGCTTCACAGGACCCAGAGACTGTGCGACTCCACTCCGAGTCTCAGAGTCTCAACTGCACTCAGAGACTCCACTCTTGGAGGACACACACAAAGTAGTGGGCACATCAGGACCCAGGGGAAGGAGCAGTCACCCCATAGGTGAGTGACCACACCTAACTGCTAGTGTTAGAGGGTCTCCTGCAGAGGCGGGGAGTGGCTGTGGATCACCATGGGGACAACAACACTGGCAGCAGAAGTTCTGGGAAATACTCCTTGGTGTGAACTCTCCCAGAGTCCACCATTAGCCCCACCAAGAGCAAGGTAGGCTCCAGTGCTGGGTCACCTCAGGCCAAACAACCAACAGGGAGGGAACCCAGCCCCATGCATCAGCAGACAAGCGGATTAAACTTTTTATTAAACTTTTATTTAATCCACAGACAAGCAGATTAAAGCTCTGCCCACCAGAGCAACACCCAGCTCTACCCACCACCAGTCCCTCCCATAAGGAAGCTTGCACAAGCCTCTAAGATAGACCCAATCACTGGAGAGCAGACAGCAGAAGCAAGAAGAACTACAATTCTGCAGCCTGTGGAAGGAAAACCACATTCACAGAAAGATAGAGAAAATGAAAAGGCAGAGGATTTTATACCAGATCAAGGAACAAGATAAATCCTCAGAAAAACAACGAAATGAGGTGGGGATAGGCAACCTTCCAGTAAAAGAATTCAGAATAATGATAGTGAAGATGATCCAAGACCTTAGAAAAAGAATGGAGGCAAAGATCGAGAAGATGCAAGAAATGCTTAACAAAGACCTAGAAGAATTAAGGAACAAACACCTAGAAGAATTAAAGAACAAACAAACAGAGATGAACAATACAATAACTGAAATGAAAAATACACTAGAAGGAGTCAGTAGCGGAATAAATGTGGCAGAAGAACGGATAAGTGACCTGGAAGACAGAAAGGTGGAAATCACTGCCGTGGAACAGAATAAAGGAAAAGAATGAAAATAAATGAAGACACCCTAAGAGACTTCTGGGACAACATTAAACGCAAGAACATTCGCATTATAGGGGTCCCAGATGGAGAACAGAGAGAGAAAGGACTCGAGAAAATATTTGAAGAGATTATAGTTGAAAACTTCCCTAGCATGGGAAAAGAAATAGCCACCGAAGTCCACGAAGCACAGAGAGTCCCAGGCAGGATAAACCAAAGGAGAAAAATGCCGAGACACACAGTAATCAAATTGAAAAAATTAAAGACAAAGAAAAATTATTGAAAGCAACAAGGGAAAAGTGACAAATAACATACAACGGAACTCCCATAAGGTTAACAGCTGATTTCTCAGCAGAAAATCTACAAGCCAGAAGGCAGTGGCATGATAAATTTAAAGTGATGAAAGGGAAGAACCTACCACCAAGAGTACTCCACCCAGCAAGTATCTCATTCAGATTTGATGGAGAAATCAAAAGCTTTACAGACAAGCAAAAGCTAAGAGAATTCAGCACCACGAAACCAGCTCTACAACAAATGCTAAAGGAACTTCTCTAAGTGGGAAACACAAGAGAAGAAAAGGACCCACCAAGACAAACCCATAACAATTAAGAAAATAATAATAGGAACATACATATCGATAATTACCTTAAACGTGAATGGATTAAATGCTCCAACCAAATGACACAGGCTCACTGAATGGACACAAAAACAAGACCCATATATATGCTGTCTACAAGAGACCCATTTCAGACCTAGGGGCACATACAGACTGAAAGTGAGGGGATGGAAAAATATATTCCATGCAAATGAAAATCAAAAGAAAGCTGGAGTAGCAATACTCATATCAGATAAAATAGATTTTAAAATAAAGAATGTTACAAGAGACAAGGAAGGACACTACATAATGATCAAGGGATCAATCCAAGAAGATATAACAATTATAAATATATATGTACCTAACATAGGAACACCTCAATATATAAGGCAACTGCTAACAGCTATAAAAGAGGAAATCAACAGTAACACAATAATAGCAGGGGACATTAACACCTCACTTACACCAATGGAGATCATCCAGACAGAAAATTAATAAGGAAACACAAGCTTTAAATGACACAATAGACCAGATAGATTTAATGGATATTTATAGGACATTCCATCCAAAAACAGCAGATTACACGTTCTTCTCAATGGCACATGGAACATTCTCTGGGATAGATCACATCTTGGGTCACAAATAAAGCCTCAGTAAATATAAGAAAAATGAAATCACATCAAGCAGCTGTTCCGACCACAATGCTATGAGATTAGAAATCAATTACAGGGAAAATAACGTAAAAAACACAAACACATGGAGGCTAAACAATACGTTTCTAAATAACCAAGAGATCACTGAAGAAATAAAAGAGGAAATCAAAAACTACCTAGAGACAAATGACAACAAGACCACGATGATCCAAAACCTATGGGATGCAGCAAAAACTGTTCTAAGAGGGAAGTTTATAGCAATAAAAGCCTACCTCAAGAAACCAGAAAAATCTCAAATAAACAATCTAACCGTACACCTAAGGGAACTAGAGAAAGAAGAATAAAACCCAAAGTTAATAGAAGGAAAGAAATCATAAAGATCAGAGCAGAAATAAATGAAATAAAAACAATAGCAAAGATCAATAAAACTAAAAGCTGGTTCTTTGAGAAGATAAACAAAAATGATAAACCTTTAGCCAGACTCAAGTAAAAGAGGGAGAGGACTCAAATCAATAAAATTGGAAATGAAAAAGGAGAAGTTGTAACAGACACCAGAGAAATACAAAGCATCCTAAGAGACCTCTACAAGCAACTCCATGCCAATAAAATGGACAACCTGGAAGAAATGGGCAAAATCTTAGAAAGGTATAACCTTCCAAGACTGAACCAGGAAGAAATAGAAAATATGAACAGACCAATCACAAGTAACGAAATTGAAACCGTGATTAAAAATCTTCCAACAAACAAAAGTCCAGAACCAGATGGCATCAGACGTGAATTCTATCAAACATTTAGACAAGAGCTAACACCCAATCTTCTCAAACTCTTCAGAAATTTTCAGGGGAAGGAACACTCCCAAAATCATTATATGAGGCCACCATCACCCTGATACCAAAACCAGACAAAGATACTACAGAAAAAGAAAATTAGAGACCAATATCACTGATTAGTATAGATGTAAAAATCCTCAACAAAATACTAGGAAACAGAATTGAACAACACATTAAAAGGATCATGCACCATGATCAGGTGGTGTTTATCCCAGGGATGCAAGAATTCTTCAATATACACAAATCAATCAATGTGATACACCATATTAACAAATTGTAGAATAAAAATATGATCATCCCAATAGATGCAGGAAAAGCTTTCGACAAAATTCAACACCCATTTATGATTAAAAGTCTCCAAAAAGTGGGCATAGAGGGAATCTACCTCAACGTAATAAAGGCAGTATATGACAAACCCACAGCAAACGTCATTCTCAATAGTTAAAAACTAAAACATTTCCTCTAAGATCAGGAACAAGACAAGGATGTCCATTCTCATCACTATTACTTAACATAGTTTTGGAAATCCTAGACACAGCAATCAGAGAAGAAAAAGAAATAAAAGGAATACAAATTGGAAAAGAAGAAGTAAAATTGTCACTGTTTGCAAATGACACGATACTACAAATAGTGAATCCTAAAGATGCCACCAGAAAACTACTAGAGCTAATCAATGAATTTGGTAAAGTTGCAGGATACAAAATTAATGCACAGAAATCTCTTGCATTCCTCTACACTAACAATGAAAGATCAGAAAGAGAAATTAAGGAAACAATCCCATTCACCATTGCAACAAAAAGAATAAAATACGTAGGAATGAACCTACCTAAGGAGGTAAAAGACCTGTACTCAGAAAACTATAAGACACTGCTAAAAGAAATCAAAGATGATATAAACAGAGAGAGGTATAAACCATGTCCTTGGATTAGAAGAATCAATATTGTGAAAATGACTATACTACCCAAAGCAAGCTACAGATTCAATGCAATCCCTATCAAATTACCAGTGGCTTCTACAGAACTAGAACCAAAAAATCTTAAAATTTGTTTGGAGACACAAAAGACCCCGAATAGCCAAAGCAGTCTTGAGGGAAATTAAAAGAGCTGGAGGAATCAGACTTCCTGACTTCAGACTATACTACAAAGCTACAGTAATCAAGACTATACGGTACTGGCACAAAAACAGAAATATAGATCAATTGAACAAGATAGAAAGCCCAGAGATAAACCTACATACCTATGGCTAACTCATCTATGACAAAGGAGGCAAAGATATACAATGGAGAATAGACAGCCTCTTCAGTAAGTGGTGCTGGGAAAACTGGACAACTACACGTAAAAGAATGAAATTAGAACACTCCATAACACCATACACAAAAATAAACTCAAAATGGATTAGAGATCTAAATGTTAGACCAGACACTATAAAACTCTTAGAGGAAAACATAGGCAGAACACTCTATGACATAAATCACAACAACATCCTTTTTGACCCACCTCCTAGAGAAGTGGAAATAAAAACAAAAGTAAACAAATGGGACCTAATGAAACTTCAAAGCTTTTGCACAGCAGAGGAAAACATAAACAAGACGAAAAGACAACCCTCAGAATGGGAGAAACTGTTTTCAAATGAAGCAAATGACAAAGGATTAATCTCCAAAATTTACAAGCAGCTCGTGTAGCTCAATATCACAAACACAAACCCAATCCAAAAATGGGCAGAAGACCTAAATAGACATTTCTCCAAAGAAGATATACAGATTGCCAACAAACACATGAAAAGATGCTGAACATCACTAATCATTAGAAAAATGCAAATCAAAACTACATTGAGGTATCACCTCCCAGCAGTCAGAATGGCAATCAGCAAAAAATCTACAAACAATAAATGCTGGAGAGGCATTTACTGGAGAAAAGGGAACGCTCTTGCACTTGTTGCTTGGTATAGCCACTAGGGAAAACAGTATAGAAGTTCCTTAAAAAACTAAAAATAGAAGTACCATACGACCCAGCAATCCAACTACTGGGCATTTGCCCTGAGAAAACCATAATTCAAAAAGAGTTATATACAACAATGTTCATTGCAGCTCTACTTACAATAGCCAGGACATGGAAGCAACCTAAGTGTCCATCGATAGATGAATGGATAAAGAAGATCTGGCACATATATACAATGGAATATTACTCAGCCATAAAAAGAAACAAAACTGAGTTATTTGTAGTGAGGTGGATAGACTTAGAGTTTGTCCTACACAGTGAAGTAAGTCAGAAAGAGAAAAATAAATACCGTATGCTAACAGAGATATATGGAATCTAAAGAAAACAAAGTTTAAGAAGAACCTAGGGGCAGGACAGGATTAAGGACACAGACGTAGAGAAAGGACTTGAGGACACGGGGAGGGGGAAGGGTAAGCTGGGACGAAGTGAGAGAGTGCCATGGACATATATACATTACCAAATGTAACATCGATAGCTACTGGGAAGCAGCCACATAACACAGGGAGATCAGCTCGGTGTTTTGTGACCACCTAAAGGGGTGGGATATGGAGGGTGGGAGGGAGATGCAAGAGGGAGGGGATATGGTGATATATGTATATGTATAATTGATTCCCTTTGTTATACAGCAGAAACTAACACTCCATTGTAAAGCAATTATACTCCAATAAAGGTGTAAAAGGAAAAAAAAAAAAAAAGAAAGCCCAGAGATAAACCTACACACCTATGGTCAACTAATCTATGACAGAGTAGGCAAGACTATACAATGGAGAAAAGACAGTGTCTTCAATCAGTGGTGCTGGGGAAAATGGACAGTTACATGTAAAAGAATTAAATTAGAACACCCCCTAACACCATACAGAAAAATAAATTCAAAATGGATTAGAGACCTTAATGTAAGACCAGACAGTATAAAACTCTTAGAGGAAAACATAGGAAGAATACTCTAACATAAATCACAGCAAGATCTTTTTTGATCCACCTCCTAGAGTAATGCCATAAAAAAGAAAACTAAACAAATGAGACCTAATGAAACGTAAAAGCTTTTGCAAAGCAATGGAAACTACAAACAAGAGGAAAAGACAACCCTCAGAATGGGAGAAAATATTTGCAAACGAATCAATGGACAAAGGATTAATCTCCAATATATATAAGCAGCTCATGCAGCTCAATATTAAAAAAAACAAACAACCCAATACAAAAATGGGCAGAAGTTCTAAATAGACATTTCTTCCAAGAAGACATAGAGATGGCCAAGATGCACAGGAAAAGCTGCTCAACATCATTAATTATTAGAGAAATGCAAATCAAAACTACAATGAGGTATCACCTCACACCTGTTAGAATGGGCATCATCAGAAAATCTACAAACAACAAATGCTGGAGAGGGTGTGGAGAAAAGGAACCCTCTTCCACTATTGGTGGGAATGTAAATTGATACAGTCACTATGGAGAACAGTATGGAGGTTCCTTAAAAAACTAAAAATAGAATTACCATATGATCCAGCAATCCCACTACTGGGCATATACCCAGAGAAAACCATAAATTAAAAAGACACATTCACCACAATGTTCATTGCAGCACTATTTACAATAGCCAGGTCATGGAAGCAACCTAAATGCCCACAGACAGACGAATGGATAAAGATGTGGTACATATATAAAATGGAATATTACTCAGCCATAAAAAGGAATGAAATTGGGTCATTTGTAGAGACGTCAATGGATCTAGAGACTGGCATACAGAGTGAAGTAAGTCAGAAAGAGAAAAACAAATATTGTATGTTAATGTATATATGTGGAACCTAGAAAAATGGTACAGATGAACCGGTTTGCAGGGCAGAAATAGAGACACAGATGTAGAGAACAAATGTATGGTCACCAAGAGGGAAAAGCCGTGGGGGGGGGGGTGTGGCGGTGGGAGGAGTTGGGAGATTGGGATTGACATGTATACATTTATATGTATAAAATAGATAACCAGTAAGAACCTGCTGTATAGAAAATAAATAAAATTAAGTTAAAAATTAAAAAATAAATAAGACTTTTTAAAAAATGGAAAAAAGTTATTCCCTTCACATACATGTATTTATATGAATGAATTATTTCCATGCTTATATCTATAAGTACAAAAGAGGAATAAAATCTACCTTGAACCAAAAAAGAACAAAAACACAAAACCCACCAGTTATACAGAGGAAAACCCTATCAGGGCACTTGCTCCACTGGTAAACAATTCTAAAGTTGGTCAGAGGTGGGAATCGTCTCGCATGCAGCCAGCAGCCCCCCACCCCGCAAGGAGCGTCCTCATTGCAAAGCTGGGGGACCGTGCCGAGGCGTCTGTGAGTAAACGTGAGCTGAGCCCCAGGCCAGCTGCTGCTAAACTGTTCCCATCCTTCTCAGGTAAAACATCTGAATATGTACAAGGACTTGAAAGCCTAGAGGAAGGGCCGTGGAGCCACACCAGCGACAGCACGCCATCCGACTTGGTGCCTGCAGGCCAGCCAGGATTGTCCTGGCCCCGGGCGCTCTTCTGGAAGCTTTCCATTTCCCTGCCTGAGATACCGCTCCTGTCCAGGCCCCCACTGCTTTTTTCCTTCCTCACCTCTTCCCAGGGAGAAACTCCAGCGTAAGGTATGGGTGACACATCCTCTTCTTTAGCAGGTGGCAGCCCAGCAACTCCTTCAGAAAGTCCAGCAGAGCCCACTCACACCGGGCCACCCACAAAGCCATGGCCCCTCACTCCCACCCACCAGCCCAGCCCCGAGACTCCTGACGGGGCAGAGAATATGGCGTCAGGCAGAGCTGCAGGGGCTCTTGCTGCCTGGAGCGGTGTTTATATTGACTTCAACCCAGGCACACCTGGGGAGGGCTGGCCCGCACGTCAGGCTGCCCAGGTCAACCAATCATCACCCCTCAGGGGCTCACAGGTGCAGAAAATGGAACTTGCTGAACCGGCCAGGTCCAAGGAACAGGTGTGGGCTCTTGAGAGTCAGGCTAGACAAGGGGCTGCAGCTCTGGCTTGTTTTCTAATCATTTTATCTGGCCCATGAGTGGGAGACAACTTCAAGAAAACCCTCTCCTAATGAGAGGAACCCAGGAGTCAGGGAGAGGAGGGGTGGTGGGTGGAGACAGAGGCCTGGTGCCCCAGCTGCAGTGGAAGTCTCTGGAAGACCAGGTGGAGGGAAGCCCCACAGAGTGACGCCCAGTGTCACAGACCTGTCGGAGCTGCTGTTTGTTAGCTCAGGTCCTGTTCTTAGGTGCTCTGTGTCAGCTCTGAGTGACAGGTGAGCTGGGGGTGCTCTGCACTGAGGGCTATGTGCCAGTTCCTGTGTGCCAAGCCCTGCCAGGGTACCTGCCCAGCGGAGCTCTGTATCCTGAGAGGGGCCTGACCACGAGAGTCCCATGGGCTGCTGGGTAGCTGCACAGGTGAGCTCCATATCCTCGGAGGGGCCTGACCACGAGAGCCCCGTGGGCTGCTGGGGACCTGGGAAAGGATGTCAGGACAGTCAGTGAAGCCACTGAGGATATACATCCAGTAGTTCCTAATCTCTACACCCTGCTGGTCATTCTACCATCCACCAGGACATGGTATTCTGTATTAGACTTCAATTATGCCTCATTCTGTATTCCATTAGTTCCAGAGTCACAAGAAATTTTGACTTCTGAGTGGCAGGACTCAACATACAACAAAAACAATACTGCTGCGCCGTCCTGCCCCAAGGGTTCAAAAATTCCCACACCATCTTTGGGGAAACGTTAGCTAAACACCTAAAAGTTCTACCTCTGGAAAAGGGAACCCTCCTTCAATATGCAGATGACATTCTGATCGCCAGCCCTACTAAGGAGGCCTCTGAACTACCTAGCCAATAAAGGATTGAAGGTGTCCAAGAAAAAGGCCCAAATATCACAGACTAAGGTGGCCTGCCTGGGCTCCATTCTCACGGAAGGTCGGAGAAGCCCATCCCAGGAAAGGGAAGAAGCCATTTGCAGCCTTACCCCCTTCTAAAACTAGAAGACAGCTTAGGGTTTCCTGGGGAGGCCCGGGGATTGCTGCATCTGGATCCCTAACTACAGTCTACTAGCTGGGCCTCTATATGAAACACTGAAAGGAAAAGATGATGATCCTTTCGAATAGAATCCAGAAGCGGCCTTTCAAGAATGCAAAGAGCAGTCAATTCAGACCCTTGCCCTGGAACTCCCTAATTTAGCTAAACCCTTTGAACTTTACATCCCCATAGAATGTGAATCGCCCTTGGAGTATTAGTGCAAAAACTGGGACCACTTGAAATGGAACAACGCAAGAATGCCCTCCAGGTAGGATAAACTACGGTCACCAATGGCTTGGCCCACCGCCCCATCCGGCCAGGGTACTGGGGGTATCTAAGAACATGGAAATCAGCAACCTGCAAGGCCAGCTCCCTCCTAAGGGAAAAGGACCCCACGTGGTGATCCTAACCACCCACCATGCCCTGAAGTTACAGGGGTCGCTCCGTGGGCACACTGACCTCGAGTGAGGGGGTCCTCCAACTCCAACCTCCAGACAGACAACCGGGGGTAATGGGTCCCCATGACAACTTGTGTGACCATCACTTGACCTGGAGTTTCTCTCAGAAAACAAGAGTGTGCCCCAAAAGAGCAGACTACTGCTTGCAGGACTTACATCAGCCAGAGGGGAGCTAATAAGCTTGGCGGGGGAACCGTATATCATGCTGTCACCATAGAAAAACCTACAGACACCGCGGTGACGGCGTCCAATAAGACCGGCTGGCCTCCTAGCTACTTCAAAGGCCGTTGACTCAGTGGCCGTCATGGTCCTGGATCACCACCGACCCTGGACTCTCTGGGAGTTGAGCGGGCAGGGCTCTGACACTTGGTGCTGTTTGTACGTTAACTCGGGGGCCTAATTGAAGAAAGCGCAGACTACTGGTCAGAGCATCTAGGCCGGCAGAAACAGTCAGCCTAAGGTGGCCGAACAAATGTGGGGCGGGGTAAAACCAGCCCCCCCAGCGTCTCTGCGCATCTCTTTCCTGGACCCTTAAAGGTCATTAGAATCTATAACACTTCCAATGCTGGCGCTCAGGAGGACGAGCAGTGAGGCAGGAGACCTGGGGACAATCAACCTCACCTGGAGGCTGCTGGGGAGAAGTTCTGCCCCTCCCCCCCGTGTATGAGGACTCCCAACTCAGCACGAAACAGTTACAGAAGAGGGGTCTGCACCCTCAGCGCCCCAAGAATGAGGAATAGGACAAATGGCAGAGGAGTGGTTTGTCACCGGCAAAGACCATGAAAAGTTCCTGGGAGACAAAAATAGAATCTGGGCAATAAAATAAAGTCTAACCTTTTTTTTCCTCTGTGCTTTGTCTAAGTTCACGTGCTCCTAGGGTTCCGCATGCAGAGGTCCCACACCCGGCACTTCAGACCCAATTTCCTAATGCAGAATGGCTGGGTTGACATTTCAGCTCCCGGGGCCCCATGCAGACTCCACGACATAGAGCTTGAGCTGCAGCCAACCCGCGCCTCGAGAGCTCCGCCCCTCCCTCCCACTGATGCTGCTGGGATCCCTACACAGCAGGTAAGCCCACAGCCCACGGGGTAGTGCACGCTCTCATCTCTCCGTTCTCTGAAGAAAATATAAAATTTCCCTTGCTTCTGAACCAAACTCAGTCTCGATCTGTTGGCTCCAATGACACTGGGCAAGGGGAGCCTTGTTGGGGCCCACTCTGGTGGATCAGTAACAGAAATTGACAACATTGTAATGTCAATGAACAGATGTGTGAGCAAAACTGTAATTAACATATAGCAGTGTATAAGCCTCGGGTAAAATAGGATGTTTCTAACACTTCCATTGGATATTTCCATCGCTTTATATGGAGCACAGGGGCACTGCAATTCACCTGTTCCGTAACCCTAACCCTAACTCTAACCCTAATCCTAAACTAAACACTTTACCTAACCCTTACACTACACGGTACCCTAATCGTAATCCGTACACTAACAATAAAGCTTCACCTAACACGTACCCTAACTCTAACCCTGAAATGTACCCGATCCCTAACGCTAACCCTAACCCTGACCTTAAACCTAACCCTAACCCTAAACCTAATCCTAACCCGTACACTAACACTAACGCGTACAATAACAATAATGCATACCCTAACACTAACGCATACCCTAACACGTACGCTCACCCTAAACCGTTGTCGTACGCTAACCTGTACCCTAAACCCTCCCCGTTCCCTAAGCCTAACCCTAACACTATCCCTAACCTGAAGCCTTACCCTAAGCCATCACCTAATCCTAACCCATACACTAACACTAACCTGTACCCTAACAAGTACACTAACCCTAAACCGTTGTCGTATCCTAACCTGTAACCTAAACCGTCCCGATTCCCTAACCCTAACCTTCACCTGAAGCCTTACCCTAAACCGTCCCCTAATCCTACCCCGTATACAAACACTAACCCGTACCCTATCACGTACGCTAACCCTAAACTGTTGTCGTACCCTAATCTGTACCCTAAACCACCCCCGTTCCCTAACCCTAACCCGAAGCCTTACCCTAAGATGTCCCCTAAACCTAACCCGTACACTAACACTCATCCATACCATAGCACCTACCCTAAAGCTAAAACGTTGCTGTACCCTAACCTTTACCCTAAACCGTCCCCATACCATAACACTAACCATTACCCGAAGCCTTACCCTAACCTGTCCCTTAATACTAATCCATACACTAACACTAACCCATACCCTAACACATACGTGAAACCTAAACCGTTGCCATAAACTAACCTGTACCCTAAACCATCCCTATTCCCTAACACTAACACTAATCCTCACCTGAAGACTTGCCCTAAACCGTTCCCTAAACCTAACCCGTACACTAACACTAAAATGTACCCAAACACGTACGCTCACCCTAAACCGCTGTCGTACCCTAACCTGTACCCTAAACCGTCCCCGTCCCTTAACCCTAACACTAGCCCTAACCCCAACCCTAACCCTTACCCGGAGCCTTACCCTAACAAGTCCCCTAATCCTAACCCGTACGCTAACACTAACCCGTACCCTAATATGTACGCTCACCCTAAACCGTTGTCGTACCCTAACCTGTACCCTAAACCGTCCCCATCCCCTAACCCTAACCCTAGCCCTAACACTAACCCTAACCCTTACCTGAAGCCTTACCCTAACATGTCCCCTAATCCTAAGCCGTATGCTAACACCTACCTGTACCCTAACACGTACGCTCAACCTAAACTGTTGTCGTACCCTCAACTTTGGCCTAAACCATCCCCGTCCCCTAACCCTAACCCTGGCCCTAACCCTAACCCTAACCCTTACCCAAAGCCTTACAGTAACCCGTCCACTAATCCTAACCATACGCTAACAGTAACACATACCCTAACACGTATGCTCACCCTAAACCGTTGTCGTAACCTAACCTGTACCCTAACCTGTACCCTAAACCGTCCCCATCCCCTAAACCTAATCCTAACCCTAACCCTAACCCTTACCCGTAACCTTAGCCTAACCCGTCTCCTAATCCTAACCCGTATGCTAACACCTACCTGTACCCTAACACGTACGCTCACCATAAACTGTTGTCGTACCCTCACATTTGCCCTAAACTGTCCCCGTCCCCTAACCCTAACCCTTACCCTAACCCTATCACTACCACTTACCCGAAGCCTTACCCTAACCCGTCCCCTAATCCTAACCCGTACGCTAACAGTAACCCGTACCCTAACACATATGCTAATCCTAAACTGTTGTCGTACACTAACCTGTACCCTAAACCCTCCCCGTCCCCTAACGCTAACCCTAGCCCTAACCCTAACCCTTATCCGAAGACTTACCATAACCCGTCACCTAATCCTAAACCGTACGCTAACACTAACCCATACCCTAACACGTACGCTCACCCTAAACCGTTGTCGTACCAAAACCTGTACCCTAAAACGTCCCTGTCCCCTAACCCTAACCCTAACCCTTATCCGAAGCCTTACCCTAAGCGGTACCCTAATCCTAACCCGTACGCTAACACTAACCCCTACCTTAACATGTACGCTCAGCTTCAACCATTGTCGTACCCTAACATGTACCCTAAACCGTCCCCATCCCCTAACCCTAACCCTAGGCCTAACCCTAACCCTAACCCTTAACCAATGCTTTACGCTAACCAGTCCCATAATCCTAACCCGTACGCTAACACTAAACCATACCCTGCCACGTACGCTCACCCTAAACCGTTGTCGTACCCTAACCTGTACCGTAAACCGTCCCCGTCCCCTAAACCTAACCCTGGCCCTAACCTTAACACTTACCCGAAGCCTCAGCCTAACCAGTCCCCTAATCCTAACCCGTACGCTAACACTAACCCATACCCTAACACGTAAGCTCACCGAAAACCGTTGCCGTACCCTAAGTTGTACCCTAAACCATCCCCGTCCACAAACACAAACCCTAGCCCTAACCCTAACCCTAACCCTTACCAGAAGCCTTACCCTAACCCGTCCCCTAATCCTAACCCGTACGCAAACAATAACCCGTACCCTAACAGGTATGCTCACCCTAAACCGTTGTCGTACCGTAAGCTGTACTGTAAACCGTCCCCATTCCCTAACCCTCACACGAGCCCTAACCCTAACACTAACCCTTACCTGAAACCTTACCCTAATCCGTCCCCTAATCCTAACCCGTACGCTAACACTAATCCGTACTCTAACACGTAAGCTCACCCTAAACCGTTGTAGTACACTAACTTGTACCCTGAACCGTCCCCGTGCCCTAACCCTAACTATAGCCCTAAACTTAACCCAAAACCTTACCTGAAGCCTTACCATAGTCCGTCCTCTAATCCTAACCCGTACGCTAACACTAACTCGTACCCTAACACGTACGCTCACCCTAAACCGTTGTCATACACTAACCTGTACCTTAAACCATCCCAGTCCCCTAACCCTAACCCTAGCCCTAAACCTAACCCATACCTGAAGCATTACACTAACCCATCCCCTAATCCTAACCCGTACGCTAACACTAACCCGTACCCTAACACGTACGTCACCCTAAACCGTTGTCGTACCCTAACCTGTACCCTAAACCGTCCCAGTCCCCTAACCCTAACCCTTACCCTAACCCGTCCCCTAATCCTAACCCATACGCTAACACTAACCCATACCCTAACACGTACACTCACCATAAACCGTGATCGTAACCTAACCTGTAGTCTAAACGGTCCCCGTCCCCTAATCCTAACCCTAGCCCTAACCCTAACCCTTACCCGAAGCCTGACCCTAACCCGACCCTAATCCTAACCCGTACGCTAACACTAACCCGTACCCTAACACGTACGCTCAACGTAAACAGTTGTCGTACCCTAACCAATACCCTAAACCATCCCCATCCCCTAACCCTAACCCTAGCCCTAACCCTAACACTAACCCTTACCCGAAACCTCAGCCTAACCCGTCCCCTAATCCTAACCCGTACGCTAACACTAACACGTACCCTAACACGTATATTCACCCTAAACTGTTGTCGTACCCTAACGTGTACCCTAAACCGTCCCTGTCCCCTAACGCTAGCCCTAACCCTAACCCTAACCATTACCTGAAGCCTCAGCCTAACCCGTCCTCTAATCCTAACCCGTACACTAACACTAACCCATACCCTAACACGTACATTCACTCTAAAACGTTGTCGTACCCTATCCTGTACCCTAAACCGTCACCGTCACCTAACCCTAACTCTAGCCTTAACCCTAACCCTAACCCTTACCCAAAGCCTTACCCTATCCCGCCCCCTAATCCGAACCGGTACACTAACACTAACCCATACCCTAACACGTACGCTCACCCTAAACCGTTGTCGTACCCTAACCTGTACCCTAAACCGTCCTCGTCCCCTAACCCTAACCCTAACACTAAACCTAACCCTAACACTTACCCAATGCCTTACCCTAACCCGTCCCCTAATCCTAACCCGTACGTTAACTCTAACCCATGCCCTAACAGGTACGCTCACCCTAAACCGTTGTCGTACCATAACCAGTACCCAAAATCATCCCCGTACCCTAACGCTAACCCTGGCCCTAACCCTAATCATACCCCTTACCCGAAGCCTTACCCTAACCCGTTCCCTAATCCTAACCCGTACGCTAACACTAACCCATACCTTAACTTATACGCTCAAGCTAAACCGTTGTCGTACCCTAACATGTACCCTAAACTATTCCCATCCCCTAACCCTAACACTAGCCCTAACCCTAACCCTTACCCGAAGCCTCAGCCTAACCCGTCCCCTAATCCTAACCCGTACGCTAACACTAACCCGTACCCTAACATGTACGCTCACCATAAACCGTTGTCGTACTGTAACCTGTACCCTAAACAGTCCCCGATTCCATCCCCTAACCCTAGCCCTAACCCTAAGCCGATACCTTACTCGAAGCCTTACCCTAACACGTCCCCTAATTCTAAACCGTACGCTAACACTAACCCGTACCCTAACACGTACGCTCACCCTAAACCGTTGTCGTACCCTATCCTGTACCCTAAAGCGTCCCCGTGCCCTAACCCTAGCCCTAACCCTAACCCTTACCCAAAGCCTTACCCTAACCTGTCCCCTAATCCTAACCCATAAGCTAACACTAACCCATACCCTAATACGTACACTCACCCTAATCCGTTGTCGTACCCTCACCTGTACCCTAAACCGTCCCCGTCCCCTAACCCTAACCCTAGCCCTAACCCTTACCCGAAGCCTTACCCTAACCCATCCCCTAATCCTAACAGGTACGCTAACACTAACCCGTACCCTAACACGTACGCTCACCCTAAACCGCTGTTGTACCCTAACCTTTACCCTAAACCGTCCCCGTCCCCTAACCCTAACCCTAACCCTAAACCTAACCCTACCCCTTACCTGAAGCCTTACCCTAACCCGTCCCCTAATCCTAACCCATACGCGAACCCTAACCCGTACTCTAACACGTAAGCTCACCCTAAACCGTTGTCGTACCCTAACCTGTACCCTAAACCGTCCCCTTCCCCTAACCCTAAACCTAGCCCTAACCCTAACCCTTACCCGAAGCCTTACCCTAACACGTCCCCTAACCCTAACCCGTACGCTAACACTAACCCGTATCCTAACACATATGCTCACCCTAAACCGTTTTTTTATGCTAACCTGTACCCTAAACCGTACCCGTCCCTAACCCTAACCCTAGCCCTAACCCTAACCCTAACCCTTACCCAAAGCCTCAGCTTAACCCGTCCTCTAATCGTAAACCGTACGCTAACACTAACCCGTACCCTAACATGTACATTCACTCTCAACCGTTGTCGTACCCTAACCTGTACCCTAAACCGTCACAGTCCCCTAACCCTAACTCTAGCCCTAAACCTAACCCTAACCCTTACCCGAAGCCTTACCCTAAACCATCCCCTAATCCCAACCCGTACGCTAACACTAACCCGTACCCTAACACGTACGCTCACCCTAAACCATTGTCGTACCCTAACCTGTACCCCAAACCGTCCCCGTCCCCTAACCCTAACCCTAACACTAACCCTAACCCTAACACTTACCCGAAGCCTTACCCTAACCCGTCCCTTAATCCTAACCCGTACGTTAACACTAACCCATGCCCTAACAGGTATGCTCACCCTAAACCATTGTTAAACCCTAACCAGTACCCTAAACCGTCCCTGTCCCCTAACCCTAACCCTAACCCTAATCGTAACCCTTACCCGAAGCCTTACCCTAACCCATCCCCTAATCCTAACCCATACACTAACACTAATGCATAACCTAACACATACCCTAACTCTAACACGTTGTCGTATCCTAAACTGAACTCTAAACCATACCCGTTCCCTAACCCTAACCAAACCCTAACCCTAACCCTATCACCCACCCTATAGCTTTCACTAACCTGTAGAATAATCCTAACACATATACTAACATTAACTCATACCCTAACACGTACCCGAACCCTAACCCTTTGTTTTACCCTAAGCTGTACCCTAAATCTTGCCCGAACCCAAACCCTAACACTAATCCTAACCCTAAGGCTTACCCTTAACCATACCCTGATCCTAAGCGGTACACTAGCACTAACCCATACCATAACACTTAATCTAACCCTAAGATGTTGTTGTAAAATAACCTGTACCCTAAACTGTACCTGTTTCCTAAACCTAACCCTAACACTAACCCTTACCCAAAGCCTTATCCTATCCCGTACCCTAATCCTAAACCATGCACTAACACTAACTTGTACGCTAATATGTATGCTAACCCTAAACCGTTGTCATACTGTAACCTGTATCCTATACCGTGTCCGTTTTCTAACCCTAACCCTTAACCTAAGCTTTACCCTAACCCGTCCCCTAATCCTAATCCGTACACTAACCCGTACTCCAACACGTACGGTAAAACTAAACCGTCGTACCCTAACCTGTACCCTAATCCATCCCCATTCCCTATCTCTAACCCTAACCCTTACCCGAAGCCTTACCCTAACCTGTACCCTAATCCTAACCTGTATTCTAACAGTAACCCGTACTTTAACACGTACGCTAACTGTAAATCGTTGTCGTACCTTAATCTGTACCCTACAACGTCCCCGTTCCCTAACCCGAACCCTAACCCTAAACCTAACCCTTACCCAAAGCCTTACCCTACCCCGTACCCTATTCCTAACCCATACACTAACACTAACCCGTACCCTAACACGTATGCTAAGCTTAAACTGTTGTTGTACCCTAACCTGTACCCTAAACCATACCCATTCCCTAACCCTAACCCTTAAGCGAAGCCTTACCCTAATCCATACCCTAATCCTAACCCTAACCCTAACACTCTGTCATACCCTAAACTGTACCTTAAGGTGTACGCGTTGCCTATCCCTAACCCTAACCCTTGCCCTAAGCCGTACCCTAATCCTAAACTCTACCTTAATGCTAAGCTGTACACTAACACTAACACATACCCTAACACATACCCTAACCCTAACCCATTGCTGCACTATAACCTGTGCCCTAAACTGTACCCATTTCCTAACCCTAAGCCTAGCCCTTACCCTAAGCCTTACCCTAAGGTGTATCCTAATTGTAACCCGTACACTAACACTAACCAGTACCGTAACACGTACCCTAAACCTAACCAGTTGTTATACCCTAACCTGTACCATAAAGCGTACTCATTCCCTAACCCCAACCCTAACCCTTATGCTAAGCGTTACTCTAACCCATAACCTAATCCTAATCCATACACTAACACTAACCCATACCCTGACATGTACCCTAACCTGTTGTACCCTAACCTCTACCCTATACCGTACACGTTCCCTAACCTTAACCCTAAGCCTAATCCTTACACTAAGACTTACCCTAAGCCGTACCCTAATCCTAACACGTACCCTAACACTAACCCATACCCTAACACGTACCCTAACCCTAATATATTGTCCTAACCTAACCTGTAACCTAAACCGTACCCGTTCCCTAACCCTATCCCTAACCCTAACCCTTACCCTAAGCCTAACCCTAAGCGGTTCCCTAATCCTAACCTGTACCCTAACACTAACCCATACCCTAAATCGTACCCTAACCCTAACCCGTTGTCGTACCCTAACCTGTACCCTAAACCATACCCATTCCATAACCTTAACCCTAATGCTATCCCTAATCCTTACCCTAACCCGTACCCTAAGCCTAACCCATACACTAACACTAAGCCGTACCCTAACACGAACCCTAACCCTAACCCGTTGTCTTATACTAACCTGTACCCTAAACCGTACCTGTCCCCTAACCCTAACACTTAGCCTTACCCTATGCCGTACCCTAAGCTATACCATTATCCTAACCCAAACACTAACACTAACACGTACCCTAACACGTACCCTAACCCTAAACTGTTGTTGTACACTATCCAGTACCCGAAACCATACCCATTACCTAACCCTAACCCTAACCCTTACCTTAAGCCTTACCGTAACCCATACCCTAATCCTAACCCATACACTAAAACTAACCCATACCCTAACACATATCCTAACTCTAACCATTTCTCGTACCCTAACCTGTGCCCTAAACCATACCCGTTCCCTAATCCTAACCCTAACCCAATCCCTTACCGTAAGATTTACACTAAATGGTACCATAATCCTAACCCGTACACTAACACTAAACCGTACCCTAACACGTACCCTAATCCTAACACACTGTCGTACCCTAAATTGTACCCTAAACCGTACATGTTCCCTAAACCTAACCCTAATCGTAACCCTTACGCGAAGCCTTACCCTAACCCATACTCTAATCCTGACCCATACACTAACACTAACCCATACCCTAAGACTTACCTTAACCCTAACCTGTTTTCATACAGTAACCTGTACCCTAAATCGTATCCTTTATCTAATCCTAATCCTAACCCTAACCCTTAACCTAACCCGTACCCTAATCCTAACCTGTAAACTAAAACTAAACCTTACCCTATAACATACCCTAACTCTAAGCTCTTGTCGTACCCTAACCTGTACCCTACACCGTACCCATTCCCTTACCCTAACCCTTAGAGGAAGACAGAGGAAGAACACTCTTGGACATAAATCACAGCAAGATCTTTTTGGATTCACCTCCTACAGTAATGGAAATGAAAACAAAACTAAGCAAATGGGGTCTAATGAAACTTCAAAGCTTTTGCACAGCAAAGGAAATCATAAATAAGACGAAAAGACAACCCTCAGAATGGGAGAAAATATTTGCCAATAAATCAACAAAGGATTAATCTCCAATATATATAGACAGCTCATGCAGCTCAATATTAAAGAAACTAACAACCCAATCCAAAAATGTGCAGAAGACCTAAATAGACATTTCTTCAGAGAACACATACAGATGGCCAACAAACACATGAAAGAATGCTCAACATCATTAATCATTAGAGAAATGCAAATCAAAACTACAATGAGCTATCACCTCACACCAGTTACAATGGGAATCATCAGAAAATCTACAAACAACAAATGCTGGAGAGGGTGTGGAGAAAAGGGAACTCTTTTGCACTGTTGGTGAGAATGTAAATTGATACAGCCACTATGGAGAACAGTATGGAGGTTCCTTAAAAGTCTAAAAATAGAATTACCATATGATCCAGCAATCCCACTAGTGGGCATATACCCAGAGGAAACCATAATTCAAACAGACACATGCACCCCAATGTTCATTGCAGCACTATTTACAATAGCCAGGTCATGGAAACAACCTACATGCCCACCAACAGACGAATGGGTAAAGAATATGTCGTATATATATACAATGGAATATTACTTAGCCATACAGAGGAACGAAATTGAGTCATCTGTTGCAACGTGGATGGATCTAGAGACTGTCATACAGGGTGAAGTCAGAAAGGGGAAAACAAATATCGTATATTAACGCAGATATGTGGAACCTGGAAAAATGGTGCAGAGGAACCAGTTTGCACCACCAATGTTGACACACAAATGTAGAGAACGAACATATGGACACCAACAAGGAAAGTCACGGGGGGTTAGTTGTAGTGGCGTGCTGAATTGGGCAATTGGGATTGACATGTATACACTTATATGTATAAAACTGATGACTTATCAGAATCTGCTGTATAAAAAAATAAATAAAATTCAAAAAATACCTAATACTAAGCTTTCTTTCGGTTATTTGTATGGAAATATGTTAATATAAATGTTTCAGACATTACATGAAATTCATAAAAATCTTATATGTTCTGGTATTATGTTTTAAGTCACAATTTTTGTTATTACTTTAAAATGTTTATCTCAAAAACAACTAAATTTCCTTGTCAATTGCATTATTATGAACTTTCATTAAACCTTTAACCATGGTCATTTTAAAATCTTTTGTCATTTATAGACAGTTCTGCGTGTATTCTGATGCTTTTGCAAAAATGTTCCTATATAAGGGTTTCATCTTCACAGAATTCATGGGAAAGACTCTGACAAGTACTGGTAACTGACTATACTGCTGAACTGAATGAATAAGCATTTTCAGAACTCTAATGGAAAACTGTTGAATTTATATAACTGCTATCAATAGATAAAGATAAAAAAATTAATTACATGGGACTGAGTGAACTGACAATGATTATAATTTTTGTGACTTTCAATTAAAAAAAAACTGTGATGTAAATTTATGTAAAAAGAACTTAATGTAAAACAATGTCACTCTTCTCACATATTTTCTCTTCTTTGGGAAAATATAGATATTTTCTGTTAAAAACGTGATTTATGCTGATACGTAATAGGTTGATTATTGTTATTATAATTGAATTAATAAATTTTTTTATCAAAAAAAACCCCACAACAACAACAGGAGGCATGAGGGATGCCCAGAAGATGGCGGAGTAGAAGGGACAGAAGGACCTGAATTCTTTTTTTTTTTTAACATCTTTATTCGGGTATAATTGTTTACAATTGTGTGTTAGTTTCTGCTTTATAACAAAGTAAATCAGTTATACATATACATATGTTCCCATATCTCTTCCCTCTTTCGACTCCCTCCCTCCCACCCTCCTTGTCCCACCCCTCCAGGCGGTCACAAAGCACTGAGCTGATCTCCCTGTGCTATGCGGCTGCTTCCCACTAGCTATCTACCTTACGTTTGGTAGTGTATATATGTCCATGCCTCTCTCTCCCTTTGTCACAGCTCACCCTTCCCCCTCCCCATATCCTCAAGTCCGTTCTCTAGTAGGTCTGTGTCTTTATTCCTGTCTTACCTCTAGGTACTTCATGACATTTCTTTTCTTAAATTCCATATATATGTGTTAAAATACGGTATTTGTCTTTCTCTTTCTGACTTACTTCACTCTGTATAACAGACTCTACGTCTATCCACCTCATTACAAATAGCTCAATTTCGTTTCTTTTTATGGCTGAGTAATATTCCATTGTATATATGTGCCACATCTTCTTTATCCATTCATCCGATGATGGACACTTAAGTTGTTTCCATCTCCGGGCTATTGTAAATAGAGCTGCAGTGAACATTTTGGTACATGACTCTTTGTGAATTATGGTTTTCTCAGGGTATATGCCTAGTAGTGGGATTGCTGGGTCATATGGTAGTTCTTTTTGTAGTTTTTTAAGGAACCTCCATACTGTTCTCCATAGTGGCTGTACCAATTCACATTCCCACCAGCAGTGCAAGAGGGTTCCATTTTCTCCACACCCTCTCCAGGATTTATTGTTTCTAGATTTTTTGATGATGGTCGTTCTGACTGCTGTGAGATGATATCTCATTGTAGTTTTGATTTGCATTTCTCTAATGATTAATGATGTTGAGCATTCTTTCATGTGTTTGTTGGCAGTCTGTATATCTTCTTTGGAGAAATGTCTATTTAGGTCTTCTGCCCATTTTTGGATTGGGTTTTTGGTTTTTTTATTATTGAGCTGCTTGTAAATTTTGGAAATTAATCCTTTGTCAGTTGCTTCATTTGCAAATATTTTCTCCCATTCTGAGGGTTGTCTTTTGGTCTTGTTTATGGTTTCCTTTGCTGTGCAAAAGCTTTGAAGTTTCATTAGGCCCCATTTCTTTATTTTTGTTTTTATTTCCATTTCTCTAGGAGGTGGGTCAAAAAGGATCTTGCTGTGATTTAGGTCATAGAGTGTTCTGCCTATGTTTTCCTCTAAGAGTTTGATAGTTTCTGGCCTTACATTTAGGTCTTTAATCCATTTTGAGCTTATTTTTGTGTATGGTGTTAGGGAGTGATCTAATCTCATACTTTTACATGTACCTGTCCAGTTTTCCCAGCACCACTTATTGAAGAGGCTCTCCTTTCTCCATTGTACATTCCTGCCTCCTTTATCATAGGTAAGGTGACCGTATGTGGGTGGGTTTATCTCTGGGCTTTCTATCCTGTTCCATTGATCTGTCTTTCTGTTTGTGTGCAGTGCCATACTGTCTTGATTACTGTAGCTTTGTAGTATTGTCTGAAGTCAGGGAGCCTGATTCCTCCAGCTCCGTTTTTCGTTCTCAAGATTGCTTTGGCTATTCGGGGTCTTTTGTGTTTCCATACAAATTGTGAAAGTTTTTGTTCTAGTTCTGTGGAAAATGCCAGTGGTAGTTTGATAGGGATTGCATTGAATCTGTACATTGCTTTGGGTAATAGAGTCATTTTCACAATGTTGATTCTTCCAATCCAAGAACATGGTATAGCTCTCCATCTATTTGTATCATCTTTAATTTCTTTCATCAGTGTCTTATAATTTTCTGCATACAGGTCTTTTGTCTCCTTAGGTAGGTTTATTCCTAGATATTTTATTCTTTTTGTTGCAATGGTAAATGGGAGTGTTTTGTTGATTTCACTTTCAGATTTTTCATCATTAGTGTATAGGAATGCAAGAGATTGCTGTGCATTAATTTTGTATCCTGCTACTTTAAGATATTCATTGATTAGCTCTAGTAGTTTTCTGGTAGCACCTTTAGGATTCTCTATGTATATTATCATGTCATCTGCAAACGGTGACAGCTTTACTTCTTCTTTTCCAATGTGGATCCCTTTTATTTCCTTTTCTTCTCTGATTGCTGTGGTTAAAACTTCCAAAACTATGTTGAATAAGAGTGGTGAGAGTGGGAAACCTTGTCTTGTTCCTGATCTTAGTGGAAATGCTTTCAGTTTTTCACCATTGAGGATGATGTTGGCTGTGGGTTTGTCATATATGGCCTTTATTATGTTGAGGAAAGTTCCCTCCATGCCTACTTTCTGCAGGGTTTTTATCATAAATTGGTGTTGAATTTTGTCAAAAGCTTTCTCTGCATCTATTGAGATGATCATATGGTTTTTCTCCTTCAATTTGTTAATATGGTTTATCACATTGATTGATTTGCGTATATTGAAGAATCTTTGCATTCCTGGAATAAACCTAACTTGATCCTTTTAGTGTGCTGTTGGATTCTGTTTGCTAGTAGTCTGTTGAGGATTTTGGCATCTATGTTCATTAGTGATATTGGCCTGTAGTTTTCTTTCTTTGTGACATCCTAGTCTGGTTTTAGTATCAAGGTGATGGTGGCCTCATAGAATGGATTTGGGAGTGTTCCTCCCTCTGCTATATTTTGGAAGAGTTTGAGAAGGATAGGTGTTAGCTCTTCTCTACATGTTTGACAGAATTTACCTGTGAAGCCATCTGGTCCTGGGCTTTTGTTTGTTGGAAGATTTTTAATCACAGTTTCCATTTCAGTGCTGTGATTGGTCTGTTCATTTTTTCTATTTCTTCCTGATTTAGTCGTTGCAGGTTGTGCATTTCTAAGAATTTGTCCATTTCTTCCAGGTTGTCCACTTTATTGGCATAGAGTTGCTTGTAGTAATCTCTCACGAACCTTTGTATTTCTGCAGTGTCAGTTGTTACTTCTCCTTTTTCATTTCTAATTCTATTGATTTGAGTCTTCCCCCTTTTTTTCTTGATGAGTCTCGCTAGTGGTTTATCTATTTTGTTTATCTTCTCAAAGAACCAGCTTTTACTTTTACTGATCTTTGGTTTCGTTTCCTTCATTTCTTTTTCATTTATTTCTGATCTGATTTTTATGATTTCTTTCCTTCTACTAACTTTGGGGTTTTTTTGTTCTTCTTTCTCTAATTGCTTTAGGTGCAACGTTGGGTTGTTTATTCGAGATGTTTCCTGTTTTTTAAGGTGGAATTGTATTGGTATAAACTTCCCCCTTAGAACTGCTTTTGCTGCATCCCATAGGTTTGGGGTCATCTTGTCTCCATTGTCATTTGTTTCTAGGTATGTTTTTATTTCCTCTTTGATCTCTTCAGTGATCACTTTGCTTTTAAATACTGTATTGTTTAGCCTCAAGGTGTTTGTATTTTTTACAGATCTTTTCCTGTAATTGATATCTAGTCTCATAGCATTGTGGTCAGAAAAGATACTTGATACAATTTCAATTTTCTTAAACTTACCAAGGCTTGATTTGTGACCCAAGATATAATGTATCCTGGAGAATGTTCCATGAGCACTAGAGAAAAATGTGTATTCTGTTGTTTTTGGATGGAATGTCCTATACATATCAATTAAGTCCATCTTCTTTAATGTAGCATTTAAAGCTTGTCCCTCCTTATTTATTTTCATTTTGGATGATCTGTCCATTGGTGAAAATGGGGTGTTAAAATTCCGTACTATGAATGTGTTACTGTCGGTTTCCCCTTTTATGGCTGTTAGTATTTGCCTTATGTATTGAGGTGCTCCTATGTTGGGTGCATAAATATTTACAATTGTTATATCTTCTTCTTGGATCTATCCCTTGATCATTATGTAGTGTCCTTCTTTGTCTCTTCTAATAGTCTTTATTTTAAAGTCTATTTTGTCTGATATGAGAATTGCTAATCCAGCTTTCTTTTGGTTTCCATTTGCATGAAATATCTTTTTCCATCCCCTTACTTTCAGTCTGTATGTGTCTCTAGGTCTGAAGTGGGCCTCTTGTAGACAGCATATGTATGGGTCTTGTTTTTGTATCCATTCAGCCAATCTGTGTCTTTTGCTGGGAGCATTTAGTCCATTTACATTTAATTATCGATATGTATGTTCCTATTCCCATTTTCTTAATTGTTTTCGGTTCGTTATTGTAGGTCTTTTCCTTCTCTTGTGTTTCTTGCCTAGAGAAGTTCCTTTAGTGGTTGTTGTAAAGCTGGTTTGGTGGTGCTGAACTCTCTCAGCTTTTGCTTGTCTGTAAAGGTTTTAATTTCTCCATCAAATTTGAATGAGATCCTTGCTGGGTAGAGTAACCTTGGTTGCAGGTTTTTCTCCTTCATCACTTTAAATATGTCCTGCCAGTCCCTTCTGGCTTGCAGAGTTTCTGCTGAAAGATCAGCTGTTAACCTTATGGGGATTCCCTTGTGTGTTACTTGTTGTTTTTCCCTTGCTGCTTTTAATATGCTTTCTTTGTATTTAATTTTTGACAGTTTGATTAATATGTGTCTTGGCGTATTTCTCCTTGGATTTATCCTGTATGGGACTCTCTGTGCTTCCTGGACTTGATTAACTATTTCCTTTCCCATATTAGAGATGTTTTCAACTATAATCTCTTCAAATATTTTCTCAGTCCCTTTTTTTTTCTCTTCTTCTCGAACCCCTATAATTCGAATGTTGGTGCGTTTAATGTTGTCCCAGAGGTCTCTGAGACTGTCCTCAGTTCTTTTCATTCTTTTTTCTTTATTCTGCCCTGCAGTAGTTATTTGCACTATTTTATCTTCCAGGTCACTTATCCGTTCTTCTGCCTCAGTTATTCTGCTATTGATCCCATCTAGAGTATTTTTCATTTCATTTATTGTGTTGTTCATTGCTGTTTGTTTCATCTTTAGTTCTTCTAGGTCCTTGTTAAATGTTTCTTGCATTTTCTCTATTCTATTTTAAAGATTTTGGATCATCTTTACTATCATTATTCTGAATTCTTTTTCAGGTAGACTGCCTATTTCCTCTTCATTTGTTAGGTCTGGTGGGTTTTTATCTTGCTCCTTCAACTGCTGTGTGTTTTTCTGTCTTCTCATTTTGCTTATCTTACTGTGTTTGGGGTCTCCTATTTGCAGGCTACAGGTTTGTAGTTCCTGTTGTTTTTGGTGTCTGTCCCCAGTGGCTAAGGTTGGTTCAGTGGGTTGTGTAAGCTTCCTGGTGGAGGGGACTAGTGCTTGTGTTCTGATGGATGAGGCTGGATCTTGTCTTTATGGTGGGCAGGTCCACATCTGGTGGTGTGTTTTGGGGTGCCTGTGGACTTATTATGATTTTAGGCAGCCTCTCTGCTAATGGGTGGGGTTTTGTTCCTGTTTTGCTGGGTTTTTGGGATAGGGTGTCCAGCAGTGTAGCTTGCTGGTCGTTGAGTGAAGCTGGGTGCTGGTGTTGAGATGGATATCTCTGGGAGATTTTCGACATTTGATATTATGTGGAGCTGGGAGGTCTCTTGTTGACCAGTGTCCTGAAGTTGGCTCTCCCACCTCAGAGGCATAGCAGTGACTCCTGGCTCCTCAATTTGGGATGATTCTTTGTCTATTCATGTATTCCACAGATGCAGGGTACATCAAGTTGATTGTGGACCTTTAATCCGCTGCATCTGAGGCTGCTGGGAGAGATTTCCCTTTCTGTTCTTTGTTCTCACAGCTCCCAGGGGCTCAGCTTTGGATTTGGCCCCACCTCTGCGTGTAGGTCCAGAGGGCGTCTGTTTTTCACTCAGACTGGACGGGATTAAAGGAGCCACTGATTCGGGGGCTCTGGCTCACTCAGGCCAGGGGAGGGAGGGGCACTGAGTGCGGGGCGAGCCTCCGGTGGCAGAGGCCGGCATGACATTGCACCAGCCTGAGGCGCACCATGCGTTCTCCCAGGGAAGTTGTCCCTGTATCCCGGGAACCTGGCAGTGGCGGACTGCACAGGCTCCCCGGAAGGGAGGTGTGGATAGTGACCTGTGCTCGCACACTGGCTTCTTGGTGGCGGCAGCAGCAGCCTTAGCGTCTCATGCCCATCTCTGGGGTCCGCGCTTCTAGCCGCGTCTTGTGCCCGTCTCTGGAACTCCTTTAAGCAGCGCTCTTAATCCCCTCTCCTCGCACACCAGGAAACAAAGAGGGAAGAAAAAGTCTCTTGCCTCTTCGGCAGGTCCAGACCTTTTTTGGACTCCCTCCCGGCTAGCCGTGGTGCACTAACCCCTTCAGGCTCTGTTCACGCCACCTACCCCAGTTCTCTCCCGGAGCTCTGGCCAAAGCCCGAGCCTCAGCTTCCAGCCCCGCCCATGCCGGCAGGTGAGCAGACAAGCCTCTCGGGCTGGTGAGTGCCCGTCTGCACCGGTCCTCTGTGTGGGAATCTCCCCGCTTTGCCCTCCGCACCCCTGTTGCTGCGCTCTCTTCCGCGGCCCCAAAGCTCCCCCCGTCTGCCACCCACAGTCTCCACCCGCGAAGGGGTTTCTAGTGTGTGGAAACCTTTCCTCCTTCACAGCTCCCTCCCACTGGTGCAGGTCCTGTCCCTATTCTTTTGTCTCTTTTTTCTTTTGCCCTACCCAGGTACATGGGAAGTTTCTTGCCTTTTGGGAGGTCTGAGGACTTCTCCCAGCATTCAGTAGGTGTTCTGTAGGAGTTGTTCTACGTGTAGATGTATTTCTGGTGTATCTGTGGGGAGGAAGGTGATCTCCGTGTCTTACTCTTCCACCTTCTTCCCCTCGTCTGGACCTGTATTCTTGATGATACTGTTGAAAAATTAAACCATTTCTAGCCATTAAAAAAAAAAGCACATGAAAGACTTTATATGAAAATATAATTTATATCTTTTGTAATCATTTTCTAAAGTAACACTTTCATAAAATAGTTGTGTTCATAGCGTAGGAAAAAAAAGGATTTTGGAATCAGGGAAACTGGTTTCCTTGCTAAGCCTTGGTTTTCTCATCTGGAGAATATGGTGATAATGCAAATACACTCCCAAGGTCCTTTCCAAATCTTACTCCACTGCACAGGGCAAACGGAACAAAGGCTTTTGCTGCATGCTGCATATTTATGCACATATATATTTCCTGAATCACTGAACTAGAGATGACTTGCTAGAATTCTGCCCAGGTAGCGACTGTTAAGATGGTTTTCCCTCTTAGCATGGTGGCCATATGCTGCAGACATCAGAATTTCTCACTGGGTCCAAGACTGCCATAAATTGTTATAAGTGGGTATAGACATGACCTTTATTATCAGTGAGATAGAGTTGAGGATTGGGCCTCATTTAACCTAGGATGGAAAAGACGACGCTCTAGATCCAGATGTATAACTTTTATAACTTATTGAATTGCCTGTAAAAGTTGCCTTTATAAGTTCTTTGAATTCAGGCCAAGTGAACGACTTGCTGTTTCTCTCATTTGAGGTCCCAAAGCATTCCTCCTTGAGATTCCTGGAGACATTTGTTTCACATTATCAAGAGGTTTCAGTATTTTAAAATAAAATGTATATTTCATTTCAAAAATATATTAGCTAAAAGAGATATTCATATAGAGTGCAAATAAAAGAAATTAACTAAAACTAATGTGTCTTTCAAGATACACAAATGCCTGTGCATGTCTACTAGAAGACATGATGAAATATTCTCAGATGCTTAAACTTAATTAGTAAGTTTGAATTTAAGAGAAGGAAATCAAAAGCTATTCTGTATGTTGAAGAATAGAAGAAATGAAAATACGTGGATACCAGGAGGCATGAAAATAAAAATCTAGTCAAATGAGTTATAACACCAGACTTATTTGTATGTGATAAAAGGACCCAAATAATCTTAACTGAAATAGGAATAAAATGTCAAATCAAGATTACAGGCTGTCAAAGGGGAGAGAATGATCAGGTATGATATTCTTGCATAGAACCATTGGGCCCACGTGAAAGCCCAATGAAATTTTTAAAATCTGTGTGGAGTGCAGGGTTTTTATTTAATGAACAGAACTGTCCCATGCATAGCAAGATATTCCACATCCCTGGCACTCAACACCAGTAGATGTTAGAAGCCCCCGATTATAGAGACAAACTTAAACTCTATCAGATCTAATCTTCCTTTTACATAAGAAGTATTTTATAATGTCCCCATTGTACTCCCAGAACAAAAGTCATAGATTATATACACCTTCTTACACATATGAATTTCAAAAATTCAATATAGTATGAATGTCCAAAGCCTATTGTGAAGGACAAACAAAAGGAAAGTAATTTATAATAAAATATCACATATTTATATATGTGAATGCTTGATCATGGCTATATTGGTAGCCATCATGACGTAGTCTGATATTTTCTCATGCCAATGTTGAGTAAGTTTGAATCCAAAAGGTCACTTGTAGGGAGAGTACAAAATATGAAAGAGCAAAGATAATGGTAGACACTCAAATAAAAACCTGTATTTGGGACTTCCTGGTGGTGCAGGGGTTAAGAATCCGCCTGCCAATGCAGGGAACACTGGTTCGAGCTGTGGTCCAGGAAGATCCCACATGCTGCGGAGCAATGAAGCCCGTGTACCACAACTACTGAGCCTGTGCTCTAGAGCCCGTGAGACACAACTACTGAAGCCCCCGTGCCTAGAGCCCATGCTCCACAACAAGAGAAGAAACTGCAATGAGAAGACCCTGCACTGCAACAAAGAGTAGCCCCTACTCGCAGCAACTAGAGAAAGCCCATGCACAGCAATGAAGACCCAATGCAACAATAAATAAATAAATTTATTTTAAAAAATTCTGTATTAGGGTAAATAATAACAGAGTAGACTTATTTATATAGAAAAGAGAAAGAGGAAAACAATCAAAAAACAAGTCAATACAAACTATAGATTATCAAAGCAGAAAAGATGAGGTAGTATGGTATTCTCGTAGAGAAGCTGTACAACCTTTCTAATGCACTGGAGCATCAGAAAGTCATATAGTGTATATATGTCAACCCCAATATATACACTACTATGTATAAAATAGATAACTAATGAGAACCTGCTGTATAGCACAGGGAACTCTACTCAGTGGTGACCTAAATAGGAAGGAAATCTTAAAAAGAGGGGATATATGTATACATATAACTGATTCACTTGGTTGTACAGCAGAAACTAATACAACATTGTAAAGCAACTATACTCCCATAAAAAAAATTTTTTAAAAGCCATATAGACAAGGAGTTAATTCTTGGTTGTATGGAACCATCTCACACATTGCAATACATCTGTCATTCTTGGACCCAGACACTAAATGCTAGTAGCAATCCCCATTGTTGTGACAACCTAAAACACTCCCACAGATTTCCAAACGTCTGTGGTGAGAACCACTGACATAGTTAATGTCTATTATCCTCAGATTAAACGTCATTACTTGCTTCTTTAAGACTGGCTTAGATCCTGCCCCTTTCCCCACCCCACAGCGGTTAGGCTCACTTGACCTCCAGTCATTCTCACCCACAACACTTACATGAGTTGCAATTGGTTTTTCAAAGTCTTATTCTTAATTATAATGGAAGCTCTATGAGAAAAAGGACTAATTCTGTCTTGTTCACCGTGCCATATCAAACGCCTCGCATTGTATGTGTTTAATAAATTTTCTTGAATTAAATTCAGGTTATTTACTGCAACACTGCAGTTGAATTCCTTCTTGTTCTTCTTCAAGGCAAATTTAGATTATCTAATTAACTGAATATTTTAAATAATGCCAAAACAAGGGAAAACATTTTTTAAAAATGAGACTTACTGGCTGGAAAATATTTTTAAATGGAACACCAAGGATAGCTGGTGTCAGTCTGTTCGAACTTTTATAATAGAATTCCATAGACTGGATGGCTTATTAACAAAATTTATGTCTCACAGTTCTGGATGGTTGGAAGACCAAAATCAAGGTAGCAGCAGATTCAGTGTCTGGTAAGAAGCTGATTCCTTGTTCATAGACTACTGTCATCTCCCTGTGCCCTCACATGGTAGAAGCGGTAAGGGAGTTCTATGGAGTCTCTTTTATAAGGGTACTAATTCCATTCATGAGGCCTCCACCCTTATGACCTAATCTGTTCCCAAAGGCCCCACCTCCAAACACTATCACACTGGGGATTCACTTCCAACATATGAAATTGGGGGAGAACACAAAACATTCAACTTGTGTTTAACTTGCTAAAATATGGAACATAACTATAAAGAAAGCATAGGGTAAGCAAGTTACTAAAATGTTCACAAGTTTTTGAGAAGATCTGCTTTCATCCATTTTGCAAAAATTAAAATTTCATGAAAATGTTATCAAACTAGGAGATCATTATAATTTGTTTTAAATTATTTAGAACCAAAGAGAACAAACAGTCTTTTTTTTTTTTGGTGCTGTAAGCACAGCATGTGGGAACTTAGTTCCCTGATCAGGGATTGAACCCCTGTCCCCTGTGGTAGAAGCACAGAGTCTTAACCACTGGACCACCAGGGAAGTCTTTAGGCTCATCTTGTATGTTCTTTTTCCAGCCCTAGAATTAGCCATTTCTCCAAGTAGCTCTTTTATTGGAGAACGGTATTGAAACCAAGGTCTGGGCACTAAGATTGTGCTTAAAACTAATGGGGTGTCATTGCCTCTAGGGCTTCTTAGCTGACTGAACAAGGAAGTAGATGTGGACCAAACCATGTATATACACATACCTATAAATACCTGTCCATATATATCTATAGCAAGCAAGACATGAGTTCACTCCGTGTCTCTAATTCTAATCAATTACCACCTGGATCATTCTAGCCTTTTTCCCATTGATTATCTGAGTTGTCTCCCACTCCAGCAGAGAGAAACCTCATACAGCTCAATATCAAAAAAACAAACAACCCAATCCAAAAATGGTCAGAAGACCTAAATAGACATTTCTCCAAAGAAGATATACAGATTGCTGACAAACACATGAAAGGATGCTCAACATCACTGATCATTAGAGAAATGCAAATCAAAACCACAATGATGTATCACCTCACACCAGTCAGAATGGCCATCATCAAAAAATCAACAAACAACAAATGCTGGAGAGGGCGTGGAGAAAAGGGAACACTCTTGCACTGTTGGTGGGAATGTAAATTGACACAGCCACTACGGATAACAGTATGGACAGTCCTTAAAAAACTAAAAAATAGAACTACCATATGACCCAGCAATCCCATTACTGGGCATATACTCTGAGAAAACCGTAATTCAAAAAGAGTCATGTACCACAATGTTCATTGCAGCACTACTTACAATAGCAAGGACATGGAAGCAACCTAAGTGTCCATCAACAGATGAATGGGTCAAGAAGATGTAGCACATATATACAATGGAATGTTACTCAGCCATAAAAAGAAATGAAATTCAGTTATTTGTTGTGAGTTTGATGGATCTATAGTCTGTCATACAGTGTGAAGTAAGTCAGAAAGAGAAAAACAAATACCATATGCTAACACATATACATGGAATTTTTAAAAAATGGCTCTGATGAACCTAGGGAAAGGACAGCAATAAAGACGCAAATGAAGAAAATGGACTTCAGGACATGGGAGGAGGGGGAGGGGAAGGTGGGATGAAGTGAGAGTAGCAATGATATATATACACTACCAAATGGAAACTAGATAGCTCGTGGGAAGCAGCTGCATAGCACAAGGAGATCAGCTCAGTGCTTTGTGACCACCTAGAGGGGTGGGATAGGGAGGGTGGGAGGGAGGCTCAAGCGGGAGGGTATATGGGGATATATGTACACATTTAGCTGATTCACTTTGTTATACAGCAGAAACTAACACAACATTGTAAAGCAAGTATACTCCAATAAAGATGTTAAAAAATATATTTAAAACTTTAATTTAAAAAAAAGTATTGATCAACAACAACAAAAAAGAATATATACTGTTGGCCACCAGGCACAAGAAAATATGCTCAATATCACTAATCATCAGGGAAATGCAAATCAAAACCACAATGAGATATCACCTAACACCTGTCAAAATGGCTATCATCAAAAAGACAACAAATAACAAGTGTTGGTGAGGATGTGGAGAAAAGGGAACACTTGGACACTGATGGTAGGATTATAAATTGGTACAGCCACTATGGAAAACGGTATGGAGATCTCTCAAAAAATTAAAATAGAACTACCATGATCCAGCATTTCCATTTCAAGGTATTTACCTGAAGAAAACAAAAACACTAATTTGAAAAGATATATGCACCCCTATGTTCATTGGTGCACTATTTACAATAGCCAAGGTATGAGAGCAACCTAAGTGTTCATCAATAGATGAATGGATAAAGAAGATGTGATATATATACATATATATATTTATATATATATGGTTAATTTTATGTGTCAGCTTGGCTGGGCTACCATGCCCAGATATTTGGTGAAACATTATTTTGGATGTTTCTTTGAAGATACCTTCTGCATGAGATTAACATGTAAATTGGTGGCTTTGAGAAATGATTCCCTCAATGAGGATTGACAGTCATGTGAAATGGTGTCAACATCATCACCACAAATCAGTGTGATGTGTTTGGTGAAAGTTTTTGGTACACCTCAAAGACCAACCAGCTTCTGATTTAACACAAGTAGCAGTCGACAGAATGCTGGAGTATTAGGGTAAGCTAGCTATAAATAAATAAATAGATAGATAAATAATAAGTGGCTTTGAGTAAAGCAGATTACACCTCATAATGTGGGTGGGCCTCACCCAATCAGTTGAAGGTCTTGGTAGAACAAAGATTGATTTCCCCTAAGCAAGAAGAAATTCTGATAGCATATGGCCTTGGGATTTGACCTGCAACTCTTTCTTGGTCTCCAGCCTGCTGGTATTCCCTGCAGATTTTGGACTTAGCAAGCCTCCACAATCACATGAGCCAATTCCTGAAAACAAATCTTTATCTCTCTCCCTCTCTCTCTCCCTCCCTCACTCTGTGTCTCCCTCTCTATTCACATATCCTGTTGGTTCTATTTCTTTGAAGTACCCTGCCTAGTACAACCCAAAAGCGTGTTTCAATCTTTCTTATTTGTAAACACAGTATTATAATTTTTGAAGAAAATAACTTATACTACATATAAAAATTCAAATAATACAAAGAAGTAAAAGGAAAGTGTAAAAACCACCCCAAATATCATGAACCTGTGTGAACCACTGTTACTATTTTGATGAACATCTTTTTGGAGTGTTCTCTCTCTATCCACACTCTTTATAGCCTACTTTTTTTCAGTCAACAATTTGTCATGAGCGCCTTTCTATGACAATACATACAGTTAATTTTAAATAAAGCATAGCATTTCATGGACATGTAAGTTATTTCCAATTTTTGACAGTGTATGCATGTGGGCTGCGAAGAAATCCTACACGCTAAAATTACATTTTCCTCATACTTGGTTATCTCCTTATGCTGAAGTCTCTTAAGTGGGATTTCTGGATAAGTTTATTTTTGAAATGAGAAAACTCAGAGTCAGAAAGATTTTTCAGGTGTCACAAAAAGAGTATAAGTTTGGTTAGAACTCAAAGCCAAGGTCTGTCAAGTCTTTTGTCTAGACTACTAAGTAGTTTTTTCTTAATATATGTCTCACTGGAAAAGTTCCATTCACTGTAGCAAATTTATATCGTCTACTGAGGCCACAGCTTTGACAGGGCCTAAGATTTTATTTACTGTAATCACCTACTAGAAGAGAGAGGTAAATCTGTTCGTGGAGTGATTTCATATAGAATTTTATATTTCTATTAAAAGATGATAGAAATCAGAAGAGTTACTTGGGAGTCTCTTTTAGACTGAATGCATGTGGAGCCACTGGCTGGCTGCTTTTGATCATTTTAATGCAATTCATGTGCAGAAACATAGATCTGATTACGAGTGTTTGCTGTTGGGGAGGTAAAATTTGGGGAAACAATAACATTCATGTGGAGAAAGGCTGTAGTCTGTAAAGAGGACAATTGACATTTGTGGAACTCATGAACAAGTTTTCTGTCTTAATCAGGATTTTCATGATATTGAATAGAATATCTTGCATTTCATTTAACCAGATAACATGTTTTAAAATTTTAATCTTCCTAAGTACTTTTTCTCCTCTAAATAAAATGATCTGGGTACCCAACCATCAACTTACATACTCAGTGCCCAATAATATTAACTGAAAGAAACAAGAAATGAATGAATCTGGTAAGGCTGAGTTATTTATACTCATCTATATTATTAACACAGATATATTGATCTTTCTTGTAATTGAGAATTTGGTAGTAAGCATATGTTTATCTTTACTTTAGGAGATAAAACTAGAGTTAGTTTATAGGCCAGCACTCTTCAGTATGGTAGCCACTAGCCACATGTGGCTATTTAAATTTAAGTTAATTAAATTTTAAAATTTAGCTTCTCAGTTACAACAGGTACATTTCAAGGGCTCAGTAACCCGGTAGGACTAGTGGCTACCATATTGACAGATATCAGGTATTTCCATTACTGCAGAAAGTTCTATTGCACAAGCCTGTTTTAGGTTATGCTCAACTACTAAAAATTCCCTTATGTAGCAAATGAAAAGGAATCTTAATGAAGATATGGCAGCACAGTTAATCACTGAAAATGAGCTGCTTTTTTTGTACTGAAATATAGTTATATATTAAGTTAGTTTCAGGCATACAACATAGTGACTCCACATTTAAATACATTACAAAATGATCATCACAATAAGTCTAGTAACCATCTATCCCCATACAAAGCTATTAGATACCATTGATGATACTCTTTATGCTATACAATACCTTCCATGATTTATTTCTTTCATATCTGGCAGTTTTTACCTCTTAAATCCCTTCATTTATTTCACTCATTCCCCCACACCCTCCCATCTGGCAATGACACAGTTGTTCTCTGCATCTATGAGTCTTTTTTGGTTTTGTTTTTTAGATTCCTCAAAAAGCAAATCATACAATATTTATCTTTTTAAAGCTTTTAAATTTTAAACCCTACACTGTTACAGTGGGGTATAAATGTCAGAGTGATATAAAAATATTAATTGAAAATTTCACACAATCCCATTAATCATTAGGAGAAAGGTCAGTTTGAATTAGTGAAAAGTCTTATGCAGCCATTTCATTAAAGAAATATAAAACTGAATTTCCTACATCTCTCTCCTTTCTCTCTTTTAACCTCCAATTCCACCCCCACCACTAACCCCATCCTCTTTACTTTCAGAGGAAGCTCTTGCCAAATATTTCACAGAGAAAATGAAAATCATCAGACAGTGCACAGGCACACCGCAGAGACTGCTATTACAGACAACCGCAATAAAGAGAATATTGCAATAAAGTGACTCGTACAAATATTTTGGTTTCCCAGTGCATAAATATTTTGGTTTCCCAGTGCATAAAAGTGTGACACAGAGATGCAAAGTGAGCAAAAAATAGCAAAAAAGTCATTGAAAAAATAGCACCAACAGACTTGCTCAATTCAGGGTTGCCACAAACCTTCAATTTGTAAAAAACACAATATCCATGAAGCACAATAAAGTGAAGTACAATAAAACGAGGTATGGCTGTATTAGTTTGCTAGGGCTGCCATACCAATAGACCACAAATTGGCTGGCTTAACAACTGAAATTTATTGCCTCCCAGTTCAGGAGGACAGAGGTCTGTGATCAAGGTGTCAGAAGTCTGACATCAAGTTGGTTCCTTCTGAGGACTGTGAGAAAGTATCTGTTCCATACCTCTCTCCTCGTTTCTGGTGGTTTGCTAGCAATCTTTAGTGTTCCTTGGCTTACAGATATATCAATCCAATTTCTGCTTTTTTTTTTTTTTTTTGCGGTACGCGGGCCTCTCACTGCTGTGGCCTCTCCCGTTGCGGAGCACAGGCTCCGGACGCGCAGGCTCAGCGGCCATGGCTCACGGGCCCAGCTGCTCCGCGGCATGTGGGATCTTCCCGGACCGGGGCACGAACCCGTGTCCCCTGCATCGGCAGGCCACTGCGCCACCAGGGAAGCCCCCAATTTCTGCTTTTATCATCACATGGCATTATTCCTTTATGTCTCTGTGTCCAAAGGCCCCCTTTTTATAAGGACACAGTTGTATGAGATTAGGACCCACCCTAATCATTTCATCTTAATCATCTGCAAAGATCCTATGTCCAAATAAAGTCACATTCACAGGTACTGGGGATTAGGAATTCAACGTTTTGTATGGGGGATACAATTCTACCCATAAGAGACAGGCACTCCCTTAACCTAGAGTTATCATCTCCACTAGCATCCCTCTTTCAGCATCTATCCTTCCTTCCTGTCTTCTGTTTCAATGGAGGTTATGCCCAGCCTTCTATTAAAAGCTAATCTATCCAGATGTGCTCTTGATCCCACACCTCATCACTCAATTGATTAAACCTCCACTCTCCTATATTGTCAATACTTGCCTTTTTGTTGGATACTTTTCATCCACCTTCCCATTCATCTTGAGCTTACAAAAAAAGTTCACGCTTCCTGAATCCTACAGCCAGCCTTCCTATCTTTCTCCTACACTTCTCTGCCACCTTTCTTGACAATGTCTTCATACGATGCGCTTTTGCCTTCAAATCACATTTTCTCTTCATCTACTTCAATCTGCATTCTATTCCCATCCTTCCACCACTGAAACTACTCTTGCTAAGGTGATAGATGACAATGTTACTAAATCCAAAGAACAATTTTCTCTCAACTTACTTGATCACTGATAGTCTGTAGGCAGAAAATTTATCACTTGTAACTTTCAAGGCCACTCTCTTTACTTGCCTTCCATCTCTTGGTTCTAATCTTTGTAGATTTTAAAGAATAAACTTTATTTTTATAACAGTTTTAGATTTACAGAAAAGTTTCAAAGACAGTACAGAGATTTCCCATATATCACATAACCAATTTCCCTTACTTTTAATAGGATAGGTTTGTTACAATTAATAAACCAATATTGACACATTATTATTAACTAAAGTACATCCTTAATTCATATTTCCTTAGTTTTCACATAAGGTCCTTCTTCTGTTCCAGAATTTCATCCGGAATACCACATATGTTTAATCATCAAGTCTCCTTAGGCTCCTCTAGCTTGGGACAGTTTATCAGACTTTCCTTTTTCTTTTTTTATTTAATGATCTTGACAGTTTTGAGGAGCACTGATGAATATTTTTCAGAATGTCCCTCTATTGGGACTTGCCTGATGTTTTCTCATGATCAGACTGAAGTATGTGTTTGGGGGGCAGAATACTACAGAATTAAAGTGACATTTTTATCACATCATATCAAATGTACATACTATCAACATGAATCATCACTGTTGATGTTGACCTTGATCACCTGGCTAAAGTAGTGTTTGTCAAGTTTCTCTATTGTAATATTGTTCTTTTTTCCCTCTTTCTAATCTTCCTTTGGAAGGAAAACACTATGCACAGCCCACACTGATGGGGTGGAGAATTGTGTTCTACATCTTTTATGGCAGAGTACCTACGTAAATTATCTGGAATTCTTCTGCACAAGAAAGTTGTCTCTTCTTCCCCATTTATTTATTCAATCATTTATTTATACTAGTATGGACTCACAGATATTTACTTTATACTTTGGGTTATAATCCAATACCACTGTATTTATTTGTTGTTCAAATTTCCAGCTTTGGCCACTGGGAGTCTTTCAATTGACTCCTGTGTACATTTGACATATTTCCATCATTTGGGTTTCTTTTCTTTTATCATATTCTTAATTTATGGCATTACAAAATACCCCAGATGTCCTTGTATATTTCCTGCATTTCATAGAAGCAGCCACTTCTTCAAGGTACTTCTCATTTTATACTCATTTACTTTTAGGTGCCACTTATCTTCAAATGTTACAGTTTGGGGGAAACTTTTCATAGGCTATCTTAACTTCTCATTCTAAATTCTCTTTCTCATTCTACATTCTCTTCCTCAGATGTCTCAACCACTCCTATGACTTCCACCTAAATGCTGATGAATTCCAATTGTATATCTTTATTTGAGACCTCTCTTCTGAACTCATCTTATGTGTCCAACTTCCTACTTAACTTCTGCATTAAGATATCCCATAGACATCTAGAACTAAACTTATGTCTTCATAACTGCTTCTCCTGCCCCATGTCTATTTTTATTTTATTGCTTCCTGTCTTACCACCATCCATCCAGTTATTTCTACCAAAACCTAAAATTAATTTCTGACATATTTCTCATATAGTCACATGTAATCAATCACCCAGTCCTGTTTATTCTCACTCCCTGATTCCATCACTATTACCCAAATCCAAGACACCATCATCTACCTCAGAATACTGAAATGGTTTTCTAACTTTTTTCCAACTTCACTCTTTTATCCCTTTAATTCATTTCCCACATGGAAAACCTGAGTGTTCATTCAAGAACATAAATCAGATCATATGGGTTAGTCAGCTCTTGCTATGTTATGCTGCAGTAATAAACAATACAAAATTTCAGTGGCAACAACAAAGGTTCATTTTCGCTCATATGATATGTCACATGCAAGTCAGCTGCTTCTCTGATTCACGTCGTTTTTTTTTTTACTCTAAACGCTCCTAAACTCACATTCTACAGCTATGGAAAGTCTCACTGAAAAGAACTCAACATCAGTGGCGTGGGAAAGTATACAGCTCCCATAGAAGGTACCGCAAATCTGAGACACTACAAATTTCATGGCAAATGGTGGATATGTAAATTTCAAGGACATCAGCAAATAGTTGGAGTCAGTAATACAACCTACAACAATCCATTATCTTACTTATAAATATTTGATGACTTCCTTTCAGCATCTAAAATATCAAGCTTTTCTCTAAGTCAAATATGCAAAAGTCCTAACCAGTCAAGATCTGAGGCATAAAGTTAAGAACTGCATGGTAATCTCAACATCAAATATAAATATAACTCCTCTTGATCCAGAAAAAGAACAAGTTATCTGTTGACCACATAACTAAAATACAATGGTGGGAAAAGGACAGTATAAAGGTAACAAATATTTCTCATCAAAAAAGAGAAGAATGCTAAAAATAGAACTACCATGTGATCTAGCAATTCCACTTCTAGCTATATATCCAAAGGAAATGAAATCACTATCTCAAAATGATATCTACACCCCCATGTTCACTGTAGCACTATTTACAATACTCAAAATACAGAAAAAAATCTAAATGTCTGCTGAAAGAATGGATAAAGAAAAAAAACATTTTATACACACACACACACACACACACAATGGAATATTATTCATCCATAAAGAAGGAGGAAATCCTGCCATTGGCCACAACATGAATGAAAGTTGAAGGCATTATACTTAGCTAAATAAGCCAGACAGAAAAAGACAAATACTGTATGTTCTCACTTATATGTGGAATCTAAAAAACAGAACTCATGGAAACAGAGTAGACTGGTGGTTGGTGGGATGCGGGTGTGAAGGAAATAGATGAAGGAGGTCAAAGGGTACAAACTTTCAGTTATATGATGCACAAGTTCTGGAGCTCTTATATACAATATTGCTATAGTTAACAATACTGTACTGTATACTTGAAAGGTGCTAAGAGAGTAGATCTTCAAAGTTCTTACCACAAAGAAAAGGTAACTAAGTGAGGTAATGGGTGTGGTAACAGGTAACATTGTTAACCTTATTGTGATAATCATTTTGCAATAGATACATATATCAAATCATCACGTTGGACACCTTAAACTCATAATTGTATGTCAATTATATCTCAATAAAGCCAGAAAGAAAAATTTTCAAATCAAGTAAGTTTAAAAAAAAAAAAAAGAATGCAAGGCACACAGCAGTCTGTGGCCCACAACATTTCTGAAATCCTAGTGGGAAGATTTTTGTCATCAGGGAGCTTTCTCTGGGAGTAAAAGCCATTCCTATGAGGCCCTGGTTTTGCCACTACAATCTATGGTTCTCCATGTCTCTTAGCTCTATACCCTGATATGTCCTTCCAGTTCCATTTCTTCCTTTGACCACATCTGTAAAGGGCATTGAAAGGCTTCCTGCCTGTATAATGTTGGAGGCTAAAATGTTATTTTAAGCCTAGAATGGTCACACTCCTTCTAATACAAGATTTTCTGGAGGGGGGCTGGGGGGATATACACATTCTATCAAAACTTAGCTTTTTTCAACTGTTGATTCCAGGTAGCTCAATTTGCCAAAAGACACATCCTCAATTCTTTTTGAAACTTGTTTCTTTCTCATCAGACTTAATTTTAAGTGCTTTGAGCTTATCAACCCTGTGTGGGAGAATTATACTCTTACCCTGTTTTCCTGAACCATTTAATACACATGAAAGCATTTACTTGAAGTTGCCTTTATTAATTAAGGGTTTTAACAAAGAGCAAGATACCTGTCTTTCAAAGCATTTCTCAGTTTTGGATTTAAGAAATAGTTACATTTTTCAATGACCCAGAAGAAAGCAGAAAAATGAAGCAAAAAAAACAGATCACATATTTTTTAGTCATTTCCTTGTAGACCATGCCTAATATGCCCAAAATAATTTTTTCATTTTTAGACTTAACAAGGACTTACTCTTTCTGCAGGTGATTTTATACCAAACTTAGGCCAGTTTCTAGCTCCTCTCTTCTCTTCCCTGAAGAATTTTAAAGCCTGTCTTTGTTTGCCATGAAGCCTTGCAGCCTTGCAGGAGGGCAGGAACATAAGAGATCACCCACTGGGATTTGAGGTTTCTTTTTTTTTTTTTTTTCATTTTTTCTTTTTACTTAAAGTTATTTTGAAATTTGGGCATTCTCTGTCTTCAAGTTATTTTGAGTGATTTTCGTGTAGTTTTAGTTTTTTCTTGTTGTTCTGTGTTAGGGATGAAATTTGCAATACAGGAAATTAGGCAGCTGGAATTCTCTTCAGTTGCTCTCCTGTTACATTTAAATTTGTATGTGCATATATATTATTTCATCAAGTCTAAGAATCCAACAAATGTAAGAAGCGTAACTATTCTAGGTACCATTGAGAAATAAAACACGTTGTCAATTAAACTACAACATGACATTGTTTGAGAGAAGCAAGTCCAGTTTCAGTAATGTCAAAATTAGGGGGTTGGGGGGAGCATGTCTTAGAATCAATGAACTATTGCATATACATTTTAGAAGTATATATCAATAGAAATTCATGGTAATATGTCAAGTAAATTAATTTCTTATCTATTGCCAAAAACCAAGATCTAAAGGGCATGTTGTCTCTGTTTTCTAATTATTTCTTTATATTCCTTTTGAGCTTCAATACCGCAAGATGGCGGATAACTTAGGTATTAGGTTCAACAGGTATTATGGATGTGGGATTTTTTGCAATTAGACAACAATAGCCTGTCTCATCCTGAAATACCCTGAACTACAGACAAGTTTTTTCTGCTAATCTTACTGCTCCAAGTAACATAAAATGAAGATAATACTACAGGTTCACAGAGTCATTGTGAAGATTAAATAAAACAATGTAGAGAGACAGCATGATAATGTGGAAAGAGAAGGAAATTTGGGGTTTAAAGTCTAAATTCTGGCTATGTCACTTACTAGCTCTTTGTACATAAAAAATTTACTTAAGCTCTCTGAAACTCAATTTTAATATCTATAAAATGGACTTAATGATTCTTCATTTGGAGGTTCTTTTATTTTTGTTGCGAACATCTTACCTTGTTAGATCAACTAGTTCATGAAACTAAAGTACTATTACTGAAAAAATAAAGGCAGTCTGATGAGTATTATCAAAATTTGTCCTCTTTTGTCATCAATGAGTTGGTCTTCTCGAGACTTTTAGTGTACACTATTGGGTTCTCTGACTACCCTCATTTCTCTGAAAGTTACCAGACCTTTCAAAACAGGGGATTCTCAGTAGACATATTTTTACTTTATGACCTTCCTCCACCCACAGTTGTTTAGGTCAAGGGAAGATATCTGACCCACTCTGGAATAATCTAACTTAAACTCTTTGGGATTTGGACTCTTGAACTGAGATCACTAAGAATTGCTGGCAGCAGTCACCAAAATGGCAAGAATCTGGAATAAAACCCTGAAATTGCCTTAGTTCCGGAGATGTCTTATTCAGATATTCCTTGGATTACATGAGATTCACCACTATTAATAATATAATATTTTTTGGCTTAAGATAGTGGTAATGTTGGTTTGAGTTGCATGCATTAGTCACGAACTTTATTTAATACAATAGGAAAGAAGCCAAGGAGGAGAAATCCCCTGTTTTTTATGTACCAACAGTATGAAAAACTGAACCAGTAAAGAATAAACACTTCATGGTAATGACAGGAGCAAAAAAACAATAAATAAACTATGAAAAGACTGAATCCTTAATTCCTCCAACTCACTCAGAAGATATCAAAAGCAATTTAACCTCATGAGCTTTTTATGAGAATTAAAATATGTACAAAGCATTATATTGAAGAAAAATACAATATTCTGAATATGGTAATTAGTAATTATTTCTTTCATAGTCATATACAATATGTTGAACAAACTTTCTGAAAAATATCTTTAATTTTCTACCATCATATAAAAATGACACGGAAATAGAGTAGCAGAAGAGTATAGATTAAGAATATAAAATTATTCATTAAGTATTTACTAAGTTCTTACTATATGACAGACACTCTGCTGTGCACAAGGGAACAGAGTACAGAGGATGTGGTCCTGGCCTTAGTGTGCTTACAGTCCAGATGAAAACAACATGCAATTTCAACACAGGATAATAGATGACTTGATAGGACACAAGTACAATGGGAGCAAAAAGAAGGGACAAGTAACTCCACATTTGAGGTATCATGGGCAATTTCTCAGAAAAGATGATGCTTCTGCTGTGACATGAAGGTGTTATAGCTGTAAGCCCAACTGCAGGTCAGGAAGAAATCTCTAGGAAAAAACATTCTCATCAGCCCTAAAGTCAATTAACAGTAATGGTGACTCTCCCCACTTTCTCACACAGGATACTGATCTTCCACAAAGTCCTCCCATATTTCTGAGCATATTCTCTTACTTGTGTTCATAAACACATGGAGTCCATTCCTTCACAGATTGTGAAATGAACTCTTTACTTTCAGACTCACACATTTGACTATATCTTTCCCTTTCCTCTACACGCCCCACTCCCGCTCCCACCCCTCTCTCTTTCTCCCACACACATTCACACACAAACACCACCACTCATCAACTACTGAGTCGTGAGTTCATTGTTGGCCAGTATTGAGAATAATCTAAAGTCATCCCCTCCCCTCTAATGGCTAAAGCTTTCTGACTGTATCAGATGTCTAGCTGGTAAATGGCTCCTCTGTCCTCTAGTAAGAGTTATCTATTTGCAGTCTTTATAGAGCCTAATAAAAATATAGTACCAGAAATTATTGACTGTCTCTTCTACACCCAACATTGTAAAACATGAGAAAGAGTGTAAGCTCCATGAAGGTAGGAATTTTTTTCTGTTTTGGTCACTGCTTTATTCCAAATGCCTAGGACAGTGTCTGGCACATAATAGGCACTCAGTTAATACTGACAGAATGAATGAATGAGTCAGGCAATCAATTAATCCACCAGTTTCCCAGTTATGCCAAGGTATGATTAAACTTGGCTTGAACTCAAGCTGGAACCTGTACTACACTAAGGCTCAAGTAACTCATAAGAATAAACAAGATATAGCCAATTAAGGTATTTGAAGTTAAAGAAAGACAGTCACTATAAATACAGAATTGCATTGATGTTATTACGTAAGAAATAATTAGGCAAAAATCTTATGTTCAAAAATATGGGTTGGTTGGCACATTTTAGTCTTACAAAGAAAATTATTATTTGTGACTTATCTGTAACAATTTTTAAAGGACACCATACGTGAATACATAATTTCACATTATACTCTCTGGAGAATTAATTTGGTTAAATTGTCGAAAGTGACTAATAAAGGACTGTGAATTAAATTGATCCTGTTGACTTGGTGAATTATTACGGGCGAAGAGACCACTAGCTCTGCTAATAAGGGAACAGGCCCCAAAGGTTCCTTCCAATCCAAGGAATCAAAGTACGTAGTGCATTTAATTGGTACAAAGGAACAGAGGTACTGAAGTCCAGTTTTAAACAGTAAAACTGAAACATATGAACAAATGCAAAGGAAAAATCAGGACTAGTGTTCCTGAAAGCTATGACACGTTTTATTGAATACTTTTGTTTATATCTGCTGTCCTAGCGCTGCACAGAAGTACTATCCAATAGCTACCAATGCCTGTGAGCTGATCTCCCACATTAGGCTGAGTGCTTCTAGCAACCATGAGCAAAACACCAAGTCAACATGGGTTCCCAGGAAACATGTTTGGTTTTATTTTACAACATTCTGAAGCTCCCTGAAATAACTTTACACACAACTCCCAATTAAATTCTCCCAGTAATCCAGGTGTTCAGACACAAATTTTGTGCTGGCCTCTGCTGTCCTTCTAGTGGGCTTTTTGAATCTGAATGCTACTTCTTGCCACAGCATGTAAGAACTTCCACCATAATACATCTCAACATTGTATAATAGTTAAATCTTTCTGAAATACATCACAAATGGTACTCCTATGTTTCTGTATGTTTTTAATATATTGACAAGGTTCAATAAAAATTGGAAGAGTGTTGAGAGAGCAACCCAGCCTCACATAAAAAGACACAGGCTCTCACTCGTAAAATTGAGAGCAAAAAACATGATAATTCATTTGAAGAACAAAAACCTAATATACAAAGTCCTGCAATAAGGTATTTCTAAATAAGCCTGAAATTTGAAACTTTTGGGAGGATCTTGATGTGGATCACTTCTTAAGGCTTTCCAGGAAAATCTAAGAGAGAAGGAGATTGCAGATAAGAGATAAGAGATGAGAATGCCTGGTTTAAATGAAGTTAGACTCTCTGTGGGGTTTTGATAAAGTCCTTCACGGACGACAAGTAAATTGGTGTGTTATTTCTGAATTTCCAGAAATTTCTGAATTTCTGTAACAAATTTAGCATTGGTTTAGAAGATTAAAAAGCACATCAGAAGTAAACTAATAAGTAACAGAAAAACTAAAATTCAGAAATAAGGCAAAATGTGTTAGAAGTTGAAGAATGTTTCTCCAAAAGTAACAAATTCATTTCAGTTAATTAGAGTAGGGGATCAAGATGAATTACTTTATTATGAATAATGGTGAATATTTTGACAAGCTTTCAGATAAATGCATATTCAATAAAAAATTTGAAGGAAGTAGGCACAACCTTTAGAACTGCACATGGTCCCTATCTGTAGGACTTATAGCCTAAAAAGCCAAACTGGGTAAAGTCACAATTGAGTAGCAGGGTCATAGACTAACACCCCAGATTAGAGTCCAGACTGACTAGCAATGTTCAGGACTATAGCAACATTGAGGCTAATGCCAACAGTGGGAAAATCATTCCAACGGGACCCAGGCCTATGCTAAAGCATAAAGGCTGACAGCCAAGAAGCTTCCATCAATGAATGGAAAACTCATTCATGACGGAGCAGGAAAGTTGTCCCCCATTATCCATTCTTCCCTTCTTTCTTTCTTTATAATAATATCATTATTAACAACATTTCTAAGACTCTATTATAGCTAGGTGAGGTCATATTATAGCTAGGTGAGGTCATAAATTAATTATGACCAGTGGGCTTTCTGTACAGTAAAAAATAAATACTTGCTCATTGTCCCAAATTCCTGGCACAGAGCTCCTAAAACACTTGAAATTTCCTGAATGATAGGAATGTTTTTTGTTCTTCTTTACAAGCCCCTTTTGACTATGTGAGCTTATGGTAATGGAGTGACTTAGGGTAGGGCCCCTGGAGAGCCTTAGGTTGGGGCTATTCTCCAGGAAACCAAATCTGTGATTAGAGTGTTGGAACTTGCAACATCTTTGAGACCTCCAGGGAGGGGGTGCAGATTGAGCCCTTATAAGACTGGGGAGCTTTGGGGTTTGTTAACCCAACCACTTTGGAAGATGGTGTGCTCCAACTCCATGAGGACAGAGGCTCCTGTATTCAAGACCCTTTCAGAGCTCACCCTATGTACCTCTTCAGATGGCTGATCATTTGTATCCTTTATAATAAACCACTAAATGTAAGTAAAGTGTTTTTCTGAGTCCTGTGAGTCACTCTAGCTAATTATCAAATCTGAGGAGGACTGTGAGAATCCCTGAATTTGTTGTCAGCCAAACAGAAGTGTGGGTAGCCTAGGCACACCATTTGCAGCTGGCCTGTGAAGTGCAGGCAGTCTTATGGGATATGACACTAACTCCAGGTAGATATTGTCAGAATTGAATTAAATTGTAAGACAGTGTCCAGTAATTGTGGAATCAGTATGCAAAGACACCATATATTTAGTGTCAGAAAGAAACTTAGAGGGCTGTAAAAGAAAACGTGTCATTTGAATCCTCCAGAAAGTATCCTGAAAGTGGGGAGGCATACTCTTCTCTCCCCTTTCCTCTTTCCTGATGGCAGGAAAGCAAATGTAATGGTTGGAGCTCCAGGAGTCATCAGGACCCTGTCCATAGGAATGAAGGTTACACAGGGCAGAGTCACAGGATGAAAGGAACCTGGGTCCATAAACTACAAGCTGCCATACCAGCTCTGGACTGCCTATTTCCACACTCTATGTGAGACAGAAAGAGCTTTCTATTTTGCTTAAGCCAGTATTTGTATAAGATTTATTTCACACATAGAGCCAAATCTAAACCCAAATGATACAAGAAACTCTAGAATGTAAGCTTTGAGATCTCAATATGGGATTTTTTACTACCCATACTGTGTTCAAAGTATTCATAGAGAAAAAAAATACATGACTAAATTGTGTTGAACTAAGAAAATAAGGTCATAGCCCAGCGCGGTACCACATGCCTATAATCCCAGATAACAGGATGGTTGAGGCAAGAGGTTCGCTTGAGCCCAAGCGTTCTGGGCTGTAGGGATCTATGCCGATCGGCTGTCCACACTAAGTTCGGCATCAATACCGTGACCTCCCCAGGAGTGGGGACCACCAGGTTGCCTAAGGAGTGGTGAACCGGCCCAAGTCAGAAAAGTAGGTCATACATAGAATCTGCCTGAAACACTAGAGTAGCCTCAGTTTTTATTTGTGTTTGGCTTGGTTTTTGTTTCTTAATGTATTGACCCATTATTTTCATCTCTCCACTGTATTCTATCAGTTCAAGAGTCCCCAGAGCCTAACTCTCTCTTGGTCCTCAATTTTCTGTTATAGAAATCAAGAGAACAAAATCTAGCTTCAAAAAGGAAACATTGAAAAGCACAGATTTACATATTTTTAACATCTCATCCCCTAAACATGTTGTTCTTAAGGAAATACCCAGTGAGACTCCGGAGCCTAAGTAAATTTATCAATATTAATCATTGTGATTAACATGTATTGAGTGATGTCATGTGCCAAGCACTGTAGCAAATTCTTTATCTCCATTTTCTCATTTATTTCTCAAAACAACCTGGTGAAATCAGATATATTATCTCCAGATAGAGAGGAAGAAAATGAGAAATAGAAAATAGACAAAGGGAGACAGTTGTCCATATGATGTAGCTAGTAAGTGTTAGCACCTGGCTTAGAACTCCAGCCAGTTTACCTCCAGAAACCATGATAACTATTATACAATACTACCTCCCTAATAGGGCTGATATCATATGTTTTGTTTGTTTGTTTGTTTTATAATTTTATTTATTTATTTATGGTTGTGTTGGGTCTTCATTGCTGCACCCGGTTTTTCTCTAGTTGTGGCGAGTGGGGTCGTTGCGGTGTGTGGGCTTCTCATTGCAGTGGCTTCTCCTGTTTAAGAGCACTGGCTCTAGGTGTGTGGGTTTCAGTAGTTGTGGCATGCGGCCTCAGTAGCTGTGGTTCCCAGGCTCTAGAGCATAGGCTCAGTAGTTGTGGCACATGGGCTTAGTTGCTCTGCAGCATGTGGGATCTTCCCAGACCAGGGCTTGAACCCGTGTTCCCTGCATTGGCAGGTGGATTCTTAACCACTGCACCACCAGGGAAGTCCCATACTATATGTTTTTAATTAGCATTTGTAATCAGGAGTTTTAGGGGTTTTAAAGATCACCCTCATTTTCTAGACAAATGTTTTCTCAAAATGATCCATGGAGCACTGGTGGTTCCAAGGGTCAAGCAGTCCTCAGGCAATTTATTTCAGAAACGAAAGCAATTGAACAATGTTGTTCACATTCACTTAACAAATTCCACAGTGTGGATAAAAGATGGCCATAACATGTTTGACATTTCTGCCACTGAGAAGAGATAGGATAATTCCTCTGCCCTTGAAGCCAGCCTGGTCTTAGTGATTTACTTCATCAATAGAATGTACAAGTGACTTTCTGGGACCTTCAAGTCTGTGTTACTAAAGACCTTAAATCTTCTACCAGCATTTCTTGAGACAGTCATTCTTGGATCCCTAAACCACTGTGTTGGAAACTCATCAACCCTATTTTACACACCACAGGGAAAGAGCCCTTGATTACCTGGACAGAGGCGGGCCCCAGCTGATCCCAGCCTTCCAGTCATTCACACTAAAGCACCAGGCATGTAAGTGAAGCATCCTGGAGCCCCCAGCAAGCCCAGCCATCATCACTGAACCCCACTGACCCATCCCAGTCAATGCCATGCAGAGCAGAAAAATCAACCAGCCAAGCCCTGACCAAATTCCAACCCACAGAACTGAGATGTAGCATGGTGTTGTTTTAAGGCAAAGAGTTTTGGGGTAGTTTGTTGCATAGCACTAGGTAACCAGAACAATAAAATTAGTAATGATTTTCACAGAATCCCTGTGAGATTCTTACTAATGATTAAGTCTGTAAAGGTCACAAAAGTACTTCAAAGACAACATAGGTCTGTTTACTTTGGCTGATGCTGATGGCATGCAGTCAGTCCAAGCCAATATATTTACACTTCTGTGTGATTGTTTAGAGTTGTTAAATTTATATTTTTGTGAGTATTACACTCTATCGTTATGCTACCAATCCCCCAAAATGGAACGATGGCTCTATTCTTGTACATGGATGAATAAATACATTTGAAAACTATAATGGAAAAAGTATAACCCATAAGAATGTCATAAACATATTTGAACTTAACTCCAGAACGACCACAGAAAGCGAATCTTTACATGTGTAGTCAAGTGAATCTGTGAGTATGAAAATTTAGCATAAGCAGTCAAAACAGCAGAGTGGGAATACAAAGTACATTGATAATTATCTGAAAATTGGATTTTCCCAGACTGGTGATTTATTCTCCTGTGTGTTGTCTGTAATGAAATGTCAAAGAGTAACATGCAGCCATTTTAGCCATTTTCAAACAAAGCACAACCGTCTTTCTGGCAAACCAATGAAGTTTGTCCAGAACAAGGGCTAAATGACTGTACTGATTATAGTGCTTGGTTTAAAGCAACTGAAACTAATTCTAGCTATAATAAGCAAATGGGGATTTATTTGAAGAAAAATTAAGGGCTTAATACAGAATCAGTGCAAGGCTGAAGAACCAGATTTAAAAGTGGGTAGAAACAAAAGCATCTCTGAGAGTTTTCCATTAGCACTAAGGCTGGAACAACACTCTCCTTCCCTACCTGAGTCAAAGACCTGGGGAACAAATTACCAGTTATTACTGGAAAAGCTATGTGTGGATGGTGGCTTTGGACCACGAAGTCTCCCTGAATTAGATTTATCACCCCTCTTATTCCATAGCTGGACAGTCACACGTCTCCCTGGACAGACACAGGAGCACAGCAGAGTGCAGCTCTCCTGTAGACAGGCTGACATAAAGAAGAACAGAAGATAGGGCTGAGCTGAGTATACCTACTTCCTTCTTCTGAGCTCACAAATCACAAGGTCTTCTCCTTCCCAACAGGACTTGGAGTAAGAGCAGCATAATTCAAAAGGTCAGGAAGATTTCTCCACATGGAACCATGAAATGTGGGTCAGAGTATTTCCTGTTACCAAGTTCACACTACAGAAGAGTCTGGGCTCTTGCTGATACTGCCACAGCTATGAATCTTACCATCCACCCAACATCACACCTTATGTCTCTATTTACTTGACTACCACAAGAAGCCCTGACTCCCAGGCCATCCCTCCTCACCTGGACCCTCACCTCCTTACAGATCTGTACACTGCCTGATACAGACCAGCCACCTACCTCCACACACTAAAAACCCTTGATCTTCAGAGTAATCATCTGTCATTAGCAAAATTCCTTCCATCATAACCCTTCACTCCAAATATTTGCTTCTCCTTCTGGTTCCAAACAAAATCTTGCCGTCTCCTAAAGACCTTATTTAGTAGTTACTATTCTTTTTTTTAATAGATATTTATTGGCATATAATTGCTTCACAACACTGTGTTAGTTTCTGTTGCACAACAAAGCAAATCAGCCATATGCATACGCATGTCCCCATATCCCCTCCCTCTGGAGCCTCCCTCCCACCCTCCCTATCCCACCCCTCTAGGTCATTGCAAAGCACCAGGCAGATCTCCCTGTGCTATGCTGCTACTTCTCACCAGCCAACTCTTTCACATTCGGTTACTATTTTTGTCCAAACTCAAAGACATGGGTCCTCAAAGTTTCCTAAAATCTTCACAAGTCCTCCTAGAACTTCATGCCATCAGATCATAACACCATTGATCCTTCATTACTTCTATTAATGACAGAGCTCAGAGTCATCCTCCTTCATTCCCAGAAGATTTTAGCTCTTGGCTCTCACTCTCTCTATCACTGCTCCTGTCATCTTTCTGGATTATTTCAATATCCACATAAGTTGTCCTAATAATATCCTACCCTCTAAATTCATTGTCCTCCTATTTCAGTAATCTTGTCCACCACTCCACCTCAGTCACCTACTCTGTGAGTGTATCTTGAACCTTGTTATATTCATAACCAAATACCTTCCACAATCTCAATTTCAAAATCCCATATTGCAACTAGCTTCTCCTATCAATCCACTCACTCCCTCAAGGAGTGGCTCCTCAAATTATTCACAGTGAGAATGACAATCTATTGATCCTACTATCTTTTCACTGTCCATCACCCCTTCAGGCCCACATTTTCCTCCTAAATTGGCTTAGATTCCATGGCCTATCATTATAATCATTCTTTGTGTATAACTTCGATGCCCATACCCTTCTCTCTGTTCATCCTACAAGACTGGCAAATCCCAGCTCTGGTTAAAGCCATTTCTCTGTATTCTTCATCCCTGTCCAAGGAGTTACACGTTACTTAAGAAAAACACACCACTAGAAAAGGGAACCCTCCCACACTGTTAGTGGAAATGTAAGTTGGCACAGCCACTATGGAGAACAGTATAGCAGTTCCTCAGAAATCTAAAAATAGAATTATCATATGATCCAGCAATCCTGCTCCTGGGAATATACTCTGATAAAACTATAGTTCAAAAAGATACATGCACCCCTATGTTCATAACAGCACTGTTCACAATAGCCAAAACATGGAAACAACCTAAATGTCCATGACAGATGATAAAGAAGATGTGGTACATATATGCAATGGAATACTACTCAGCCATAAAAAAGAATGAAATAATGCCATTTGCAGCACGATGGATGCAACTAGAGATTATCATACTAAGTGAAGTAAGTCAGAAAGAAAAATACAAATACCATATGATATCACTGTGTGGAATCTAAAATATGGCACAAATGAACCTATCTACAAAACAGAAACTGACTTATACACATAGAGAACAGACTTGTGATTGACAAGGGGGAGAGGGGTAAAGGGATGGACTTGGAGTTAGGGGTTGGTAGATGCAAACTATTATATTTAGAATGGATAAACAACAAGGTCCTAATGTATAGCACAGGGAACTATATTCTATATCCTGTGATAAACTACAGTGGAAAAAAATATTTAAAAAGAAGGTATATATGTGTATAACAGAGTCATTTTGCTGTACAGCAGAGATTGGCAGAACACTGTAAATCAACTATACTTCAATAAAATGTTTTTAATAAATAAATTAATTAAATTTAAAAAGTAAAAAAAACACACCACTAAGTTGAATGGCCTTACCCTGAATTCGTGAACAGAAGCCAACAAGTCTCTGTGCTGCTAGTTTTCCTAGTCATTTCTCTTTCCCATCTTTCCTCCCCCTTCAAACTTTGATGCTCCTTTCCCTCTACTGACAACCTTGTCTCTTCAATAAGAAAAATAGAATTAAAAGAAAAATTCTAAGTTCTCATGACAAAATACGTCATCCTATCTGAATTCAGACCCATATTCTTGGCCTTCTTTCCAGTACAAAGGATGATCTATCCATCAGTCAAATTTGGTACAGTGTCCCTCATATTTATGTTCAAGCAAAATGTTACCCTGCTGGCTTTGAAATGAAGGAAAAGGCCACGAGCCAAGTGATGTAGTTCTAGAAGCTGGAAAGGATTCTCTCAGAGCCTCTGGAGGGAGCAAACTTCTTGTCAACACAATGATTTCAATCTGAAACTGATTTTGGAATTCTGTCCACTGTAAGAGAATAAATCTGTGTTGTTTTAATCCACCAAGTTTGTACTGTAGCCATAGGAACTTAATACAATATATATACAATGTGAGAACAAAATTATTATCACATGGGTACCCCACTGGACGTCTGAATTTAGAGCTGAACAAAACCACTGATGTTCAGAGTATGAATGTGCTGTTGACATAGGTGTAATACATACACAAGGGCAATGTACCAGTAACATTTTGTATTAATGATAAAAATCCATGAGCTGGAATGTAGACTCAAGAAAGATACATTGGGACCAGTACTGATCAGCATTAGTTATGTATACAGCAAGCAAGAACATTAATAAAGGAATAGTTTTTCTTGAATGTCATTTCACACATGGCCTTTTCAAAGAACAGGTTGTGGTCAACAGTTCTTAATTAAGTGTTAAATGAAATAGCACAGAAACACATATGATCTAACTGAAGGCACTGAGCATATGACATTTCAGTGGGCTCTGGGAAAAATATGAGCATCAATACACAGCTCTGCTGATTAACACTGGATTATGCTGACTGTTGAGTGGAAAGACGCTTATATGTATTTTAAAATTAAAGAAAAGATAATATTACTTCATGACATTGATAACTAGATAAAGAATAATTCTATTATTTTATGTGACTTGATTAAGTAGAATACTTCAGTAATATATTCAGAATATTTAGTAGCTTGAATCTAAGAGTTCTAAAATATTAAGATTTTTTAATATGTTGAGAATAAGACACCAGCCTGTTTTAAAAAGACAAAACTGCAATATGAATGACTCAATCTAAGATAATTTTACCCTTTCCTAACATTTGATTTTCTTCACCCATTGAGGAAAGTAGATGATAATGCATTATTGCATATGTTTTTATGTAAAACCAAATATTTCAAAAGAATGTGAAATTTTCCAAAGCTGAAAGAAACCAAAGCTAAATACCATTCACCATTTATTCTAAGAAGCATTCGATTTTTCTGCTTTCAAGGGTGGTATACTCACTTGAGTATTTAACCAAAAGCTGAAATCTTTGCTGAAATATCTTCCCATAATTTCTAGACTTATACTCCATCCAAACACAATAAGACAGTTGCCTTTTTCAATTATCTATAATAGTTTGTGCTTTCCAATGTACACACATAAAAGAAGTAAAAGAAGAAACCATCTGGGTATGAGATGTGATCTATGGCTTCAAATAGCTTTAATTTAATAATATATACAATATTCAAAGACTAATGATATCATCCCAGTAAGTGAATAAATCAAAATTATTTTTATTTTATAAATATTATGCTTGTATTTTTATTGCTATAAATCTGTTTTTAAATTTATCTAAAATTGGTAGTTTGGTTGTATATTAAAATGTACATTATGACCATTATATAGTCTGTGGATGGCAAAAATTTTAGAAATATTAGTCTATATTATAAGCCAATTTTATGATTCTGTCCAAACTGGTTAATTCCTTGTAGAATAAATCACTAGCATGACACTTTTCAGCATGGTGTAGTGATTGCTCAAAAAGTAAACTCCTAAAGAACACTGAATGTTTGAAAAAATTACTCCAGAATTTCCCATTTCCCTCACTTTTCTTTACTGTTTTTCATGATTTCCTGCCATACATTCTCACTGAGATATTAGTTCCATAACTTCTCATTCATTTGAAGTGCCAATTGGTTACTTGCACAGCCTCTTACCTTTGTCTTTGCTTTCTGAATTCCATACGGTCTTCTCTCCTGTATTTTTCTAAAATGACTATAGCAATATTTCTTGTCTCATGTGCTTTTGTAGAAGAATCTTGCTACTCCCCATCAAGAGCCATAGCCTATTTCTCCTCTCCTTAAACATGACTGGGACCTTTTTTACTACCTCATTGAATAAAATGTGTCATAAATAATGCTGCATGACTCCCAGGGCTAGGTCATAACAGATAATTTTATTTCTACCTGTCTTTTACATTGGGGATGCTTGCTTTTAGAACCCATGCACCATTCTCTGAGGAAGTCCAAACAAGCTCATGCAGAGATACCACACAAAGAGACCCACATGGGGAGGATCTGACACCCCAAGCAGTAGTTGTCATCCAACACTAGACATGTGACTGAGCAAGCCTTTAGATGATTCCAGCCCATAGCTTTTGAGCTTCCCTAGCTAACATAAAGTGAAGCACAAATGAGCTATCTCCATTGAGCCTTGCATAAATTACAGTTGTTTGTTCTGCAGCCATAGTATCTAGAACACAACCAAGAAGTAACTTGAACTAAGAAATAGAGTAAATCCAAGACTTTAACAACCTACCATAGAGCTAACTGTTATTGCTGGTCCTGGAAAAGACAACACCCTGTGTAATAAGCAGAAAAATATATCTAACAACCATGCATAGTTAACATAAGAAAAAATAAGAATCAAAACTTTCAAGGTAATGAAATACTCCATGAATGACAATCAACACTGATCTTAGATTTGGTTTGAAAATAAGATTCACAGGATAAAATAGGTTTAAACAAGCACTTAGTTTATCATGTAAACCATTGTTATTTTTATCAACAAGTCTTTGACTGGACCCCTGGATGGGCACAGCTGGTTGCAAGAGATAAGGCTGACATGAGTAGACAAGCTCCACATGAAAAATCTGACAACATTGTTCCTGTTTTTTTAAACAACTCTATTCATGTAGCACAGCAGGGTCTATGTGTCAATTCACAGTCTTGCCATTCCAGGTACACTCCATAAATCAGGTGTTTTACATTAAGCAAAAGCAATAACCAGGTAACCATGTCCTGATACTATTAACACTTTAAATATATATTAACTTGGTACAATTCCAGAGACAGTGTTGCAAGAAGTTAACCTAAGGTCTTCTGAGGCATTCCTGGATCTGCGGGAGGGGGGACAAGGGGGGCAGGGAGCAGAAATGATAAGACTAATCTTAACCAACTAATTAACACACACAACCCACAGGAAAACTTTCTCCAATATAAAGTAAATGTCAATAAACTAACTATTACATGTATGAAAAACACCACAATCCCAAATTTAGAAACTCAAAATAGTAGACAAAAACTAGACAGATATTTAAGAAGTGCTGATGAAACACCAGAAACAGATTGAAAAAAAAAAAGACAAACTCAGTTCAAAAATAAAAACTAAATTACAAAACTCCTGAGGGAGAATAGATAAACATTGAAGGTATGGTAAGAGACACAAAGGATAAAATGAAAAGAATTCCACAATTTTAAAAATAGCACAGGGCTTCCCTGGTGGCTCAGTGGTTGAGAGTCCGCCTGCCGATGCAGGGAACACAGGTTCGTGCCCCGCTCCGGGAAGATCCCAAGTGCCGCGGAGCGGCTGGGCCCGTGAGCCATGGCTGCTGAGCCTGCATGTCCGGAGCCTGTACTCCGCAACGGGAGAGGTCACAACAGTGAGAGGCCCATGTACCGCAAAAAAAAAAAAAGGCACAAAAACAGGGGCACAAATTTGTTCATCACTGCTAATTATTAGAGAAATGCAAATCGTAACTACAGTAAGGTACCACGTCACATTGGTCAGAATGGTTATCATTAAAAAGTCTACAGTACTTCCCTGGTGGCACAGTGGTTAAGAATCTGCCTACTAATCCAGGGGACATGAGTTCAAGCCCTGGTCCGGGAAGATCCCACATGCCGCGGAGTAACTAAGCCCCATGTGCCACAACTACAGAGGCTGTGCTCTAGAGCCTGCAAGCCACAACTACTGAGCCCATGTGCAACAGCTACTGAAGCCCACGTGCCTAGAGCCCATGCTCCACAACATGAGAAGCCACCACAACAAGAAGCCCATGCACCACAACAAAGAGTAGCCCCTGTTCGCTGCAACTAGAAAAAGCCCACACACAGCAATGAAGACTCAATGCAGCCAAAAATAAATGAACAAATAAATAGTTTTTTTTAAAAACGTCTACAAATAACAAATGCTGGAGAGGGTGTGGAGAAAAGGGAACCATCCTACACTGTTGGTGGGAATGTAAATTGGTGCAGTCACTGTGAAAAACACTATGGAGTTTCCTCAAAAAAACTAAGAATAGAGTTGTCATATGATCAAGCAATCCCACTCCCTGGCATGTATCTGAATAAAACTATAATTCAAAAAGATACATGTACCCTTATGTTCATAGTAGCACTATTTACAATAGCCAAGACATGGAAACAACTTAAATGTGCATCACCAGATGAATGGATAAAGAAGATGTGGTATATATATTCAATGGAATACTACTCACCCATAAAAAAGAATGAAATAATGCCATTTGCAGCAACAAGGATGGACCTAGAGATTGCCATACTAAGTGAAGTAAGTCAGAAAGAGAAAGACAAATAACATATGATATCACTTATATGTGGAATCTAAAATTTGACACAAATAAACTTATCTACAAAACAGAAACAGGCTCACAGACACAGAGAACAGACTTGCAGTTGCCAAGGGAGAGGGGGAGTAGGAGAGAGATGGATTGGGAGTTTGGGACTAGTAGATGCAAACAATTATATATAGAATGGATAAACAACAAGTTCCTACTGTATAGCACAGGGAAATATATTCAATATCCTGTGATAAACCATAATGGAAAAGAATATGAAAAAGAATGTATATACATATATATACACATATATAAAACTGAATCACTTTGCTGTACAGCAGAAATTAACACAACATTGTAAATCAAATATACTTCAATAAAATAATTTTTTTTACAAAACAGAGGCAGAAAAAAAGGATCTGAAAGAGATAAATATTGAAGACAGGCAAGATGATCCAACATACATATAAGCTAGGTCTCAACGAAGAAAAACAAAGCAATAGAAGAGAATTACTATCTAAACCTATAGTCTAAGAAACCATTCCAGAAATAAAAGGTGACCTGAATTAATATAGTAAGAGTTCACTATATACCTGGGAAAATGAACAAGGATGGTCAATCCTAAAACATATCATACAAAAACTATTAGACTTTAAAGATTAATAAAAAATCTTCTGGGCTTCTAAGTACAATGATCATGTCACTTATGAATTTTAAAAATCATGCCACCAGCAACATGTTAAAAAAAGACAATAATGTAACAACATTTCCAAGAAACCCAAGGGATTGTGAGCCAAGGATTTTATATCAAACCAAGCTGTTGTTCAACTGTCAAAATTACAGAAAACTCATTAAACATACAATAACTCAAAGAAAATTGAATTCACAACCCCTCCCTGAAGAAACTTCTTGGAACAAGTCTTCACTCAACCACAATATTACTGGGGACCGTTCTGCAAAACAATGGATGGAGAACATTTACAACATTTAATTGTAACTATAAGACCAAAACAAAGGTATGGATACAAGTAACAAAATACCATATAAATGATACAGGTTCAAACAAAGGTGAAATATAAAATCTAAGAGTAAAAGAGAAAAGAAGAATGCGCTAACTGATTGCAAATGAGTAACAGGAGAAAGTAGAAGGAAATGATTTAAGGAAGCAAACCAATTAGTAGAACCCTAAAGAGAAAAAAGCACTAAAAACAATGTAAAAATATAAATATATAAAGAAAAGTCATATATGAAAACCAGGTGCCATGTAAATATCAAAAACATACTAAAAAAGAATTAAAATATTTTGAAAAACAATTAAATATTATACAGAATAGTATAACAATTAAGACTCAAAATAGCAGTCATATTAACAAATGTAAATTATTTTCCTATGTAATGAGAAAGATTTTAGAATTTGTTCACAAATCAAAATTCAGCACTGTTCTATACATTAAAACATTCTAAACAATATGATATTGCAAAACTAAAAATAAAGGGATAAGCAAAAACATACCTGACAAATGGGAAAAAAACACAAAAACAGAGGTTGTAAGTTTATATTAAAGCAGAATTCTGTCCCAAAGGCAAGAAATAAGACAAAGAAGGAAACTATAATGCTAAATAACATAAAGGCCACAGTCCACAATGAAAACGTAACATGAATGAATATATAAGTATATATATAAATACACACACACACACACACACACACATACACCAAATAAGGAACCACCTTTATAAAGCAAAAACCAAACTAGGTATAAGAAGACATAGAAACAGACTGATAATCAGAGACTCTAATACACCACTCATACTACAAGAAGGTCAAATAGAAAAATTATATCAATAACACAGATTCCATGGATATATATACATGAAATCTTACACCCAATAACAAAAATGCGTCCTCTTTTCAAGCATACATAAACATTAACCTCAGCAAATTCCCTATCACAGAAATAAAATAAATAATTTTATCTGATGACAGGGCAATAAAATTAAAAATTAATTAAAAATTTTTAAAAAGAGACCCTTTCATCTGAAATTCTAGAACTCTCTAATTATACAATGCTTGGGTGAAAAAGAAAATTCACTTTATAATTGCAGAATTTCTTTATTCTATGGGAAACAAAGCAATGATCAGATGAATATTCACAGTTTTAGATATTTACGTCAATAAAAATCAAAGAATAAAAATACATGAATTAAATTCTCAACTGAAAAAAGACAGAAAAAAAACAAAGTAAATCAAAAACAGATGTTAATGAGGTAGAAAGAAAAATCAAAACAGATATTAATGAGGCAGAGAACAATTTAAAAGAATCAACAAAATAAGTGATCAGAAAACATAAATCAAAAAAAAGCATATATAAAGGACATTTTTAAATTATCGTAAAGGAGGAAATAACCATCAAACACAAAAAAATTATTTTTAATCATTAAATATACTTTGAACAACTCTAATGGAAATTAATCTGAAAACCTAGATGAAACTGATAATTCTTAAAAATTATACTTTACCTCTTTGGCTCTAGTGGAGATAGAAAGTTTAAACAACAGTACTCTCAAAATATATCAAAAAAGAATATTTAGGGAGTTCCCTGGTTGTCTTAGTGGTTAGGATTCAGCACTTTCACTGCTGTGGCCCAGGTTCAATCCCTGGTGAGGGAACTAAGATTCCACACCGTGACCAAAAGAAAAGAAAAAAGAAAGAAAATACTTATAGAACTAAAACAATAAATACATAAATCATAAATAGAAGTTTTTAACACATTTCCTAGAGGATTAATAGAACAAGCTGACAAAATATCAGTGAGAATACAGTGTGTTTGAATATTATTGAAATTGAGCTAATGGGCAAATATTGAACATTCCACCCCAAAGATTTCAAACACATTCTTTTCGTGTACTTCTGAAAAACTTATAGAAACTAACTACATAATGACCAATAAAGCAATCTCAGAAAACATCAAAGAATTAAAATCTAAAAGAGGTTTTTTTTACCACAGTGCACAATTTGAAGATAAAATAACAGAGAGATAAGTAGAAATCCCTGTGTTTTGAAATAAAAGAAAAATGGGTCAAAGAAGAAAATAAAGAAAATGGAAAATATTCTGAACTGATTGGAACCAGTTCATAGGGGCCCCACCCCACAAAGCACGCTCTAGGCCACATGGGTCCTGGGGGCTCAGGGAGAACAGCAGAGGCAGGCAGGAGGGGCCCTCCAGGACTAGAGGAGCAGGAGAGGAGTGGAGGGTGTTAGCCCCACCCACTCAGGCCCAGGAAGCCTGCTGGGTTCCCAGGTGGGATCCCCCACCCTCTGAGACAAGAGGCACAAGGCATGCCTGGGCCCCAACTGTTTCATTAAGGCTAAACCCAAACCCCACCACCACCCATGGCGTTTCCCAGCCCTGTGGGTTCTAAGCATAGGCTCGCCCACTGCCAAAATCCCGCCCCTGCTTAGGTCCCCCCCTACCTACCAGCTGTTGTTTCATCTATATTTTATTTTAATATTCTTTCTAACATATCTATTAGTTTCCTAGTCTAATTTTACTTTTTACTCTTTGTTATTGTTCGTTTTTTTCATTTTCTTTTTCTTTTTGCCACCCAGCACAGCTTGCAGGATCTTGATTCACAAGCCGGGGGTCAAGCCAAAGCTCCTGCAGTGGGAGCTCCAAGTCCAAACCACTGGACTAACAGAGAACCTCAGACCCCAGGGAATATTCAGCAGGGTGAAGTCTCCTGGAGGTCCTCATCTTGGCACCAAGACCCAGCTCTACCCAACAACCTACAAACTGAAGTGTTGGAAGCCTCAGGCCAAACAACCAGTAAGACAGGAACACAATCCCACTCATCAAAAAAAAAAAAAGAAAAAAAAATGAGATGGCAAAAAAATATGTCACAGATGAAGGAGCAAGGCAAAAACCTACAAGACCAAATAAATGAAGAGGAAATAGGCAATCTACCTGAAAAAGAATTCAGAGTAATGATAGTAAAGATAATCCAGAATCTCGGGAATAAAACGGAGGCATGGATTAAGAAAATACAAGAATTGTTTAGCAAATCCAGAAGAACTAAACAACAAAGAAACAGAAATGAGCAGCACAGTAACTGAAATGAAAAATACACCAGAAGGAATCAATAACAGAATAACTGAGGTAGAAGAACCAATAAATGAGCTGAAAGACAAAATGTTGGAAATAACTGCCAAGGAGCAGAACAAAGAAAAAAGAATGAAAAGAATTGAAGACAATCTCAGAGACCTCTGGGACAACACTAAATGTACCAACATTCGAATCATAGGAGTCCCAGAAGAAGAAGAGAAAAAGAAAGGGTCTGAGAAAATATTTGAAGAGATTATAGTGGAAAACTTCCCTAACATGGGAAAGGAAAGAGTAACCCAAATCCAGGAAGTGCAGAGAGTCCCATACAGGATAAACCCTAGGAGAAACACACCAACACATATATTAATCAAACTAACAAAAATTAAATTCAAGGAAAAATATTAAAAGCAGCAAGGGAAAAACAAAAAAAATAACATACAAAGGAATCCCCATAAGTTTCAGCTGATTTGCCAGTGGGAACTCTGCAGGCCAGAGGGAGTGGCAGGATATAACTAAAGTGATGAAAGAGAAAAACTCACAACCAAGATTACTCTACCCAGCAAGGATCTCATTCAGATTCAATGGGGACATAAACAGCTTTTCAGACAAGCAAAAGCTAAGAGAATTCAGCACCACCAAACCAGCTTTACAATAAATGCTAAAGAAACTTCTATAGGCGGGAAACACAAGAGAAGAAAAAGACCCACAAAAACAAACCCAGAACAATTAAGAAAATGGCAATAGGAACATACATGTTGATAATAAACTTGAATGTAAATGGATTAAATGTCCCAACCAAAAGATACAGATGGACTGAATGGATACAAAATCAAGACCCATATATATGCTGTCTACAAGAGACCTAGGGACAAATATAGACTGAAAGTGAAGGGATGGAAAGAAATATTCCATGAAAATAGAAATCAAAAGAAAGCTGGAGTAGTAATACTCATATCATATAAAATAGACTCTAAAATAAAGACTGTTACAACAGATAAGGAAGGACACTACAAAATGAAGAAGGGATCAATCCAAGAAGAGGATGAAACAATTGTAAATGTCTATACAGCCAACATAGGAGCACCTCAGTACATAAGGCAAATGCTAACAACCAAGAAAGGGGAAATCAACAATAACACAATAATAGTAGGGGACTTTAACACCCCACTTACACCAAAGGACAGATCATCCAAACAGAAAATAAGTAAGGAAACACAAGCTTTAAATGACACAACAGACCAGAGAGATTGAACTGATATTTATAGAATATTCCACCCAAAAGTGGCAGAATACACTTTCTTCTCAAGTGCACACAGAGCATGCTCCAGGATAGAGCACACCCTGGGTGACAAATCAAGTTTCAGAAAATTTAAGAAAAATGAAACCGTATCAAGCATCTTTTCTGACCACTATGAGACTGGAAATCAATTACAGGAAAAAGACTGTAAAAAACCACAAATACATGGAAGCTAAACAGTGTAATACTAAATAACCAAGAGATCACTGAAGAAATCAAAGAAGAAATTTAAAAATACATAGAAAAAAATGACAATGAAAACACAACAACCCAAAACCTATGGGACACAGCAAAAGCAGTTCTAAGAGAGAAGTTTATAGCAATTCAATCTCACCTCAAGAAACAAGAAAAATCTTAAATAAACAATCTAACCCTACACATAAAGCAACTACAGACAGAAGAACAAAGAAAACCCAAAGTCAGTAGAAGGCAAGAAATCATAAACATGAGAGCAGAAATAAATGAAACAGAAATGAAGAAAACAATAGCAAAGATCAATAAAACTAAAAGCTGGCTCTTTGAGAAGATAAACAAAACTGATAAACCCTTACCCGGCTTCATCAAGAAAAAAAGGGAGAGGATGCAAATCAATAGAGTTAGATATGAAAAAGGAGAAATCACAACTGACACCACAGAAATACAAAGGATTATAAGAGACTACTACAAACAACTATATGCCATTAAAATGGACAACCACAAAGAAATGGACAAATTCTTAGAAAGGTACAAGTTTCCAAGACTGAAGCAGGAAGAATTACAAAATATAAACAGACCTATCACAAGTAATGAAATTGAAACTATAATTAAAAATCTTCCAACAAACAAAGTCCAGGACCAGAGGAGTTCACAGGTGAATTCTATCAAACATTTAGAGAAGAGCTCACACTGATGCTTCTCAAACTCTTCCAAAAAATTGCAGAGGAAGGAATACTCCCAAATTCATTCTATGAAACCACTGTCACCCTGATACCAAAACCAGAAAAAGATATCACAAAAAAAGAAAATTATAGACCAATATCACTGATGAACACAGATGCAAAAATCCTGAACAAAATACTAGCAAACAGAATCCAGCAACATATTGAAAAAATCATACACCATGATCAAGTGGGATTTATCCCAGGGATGCAAGGATTCTTCAATATGAACAAATCAATCAATGTGATACACCATATTAACAAATTGAAGGAGAAAATATATAGGATCATCTCAATAGATGCAGAGAAAGCTTTTGACAAAATTCAACACTGATTTACGATAAAAGCTCTCCAGGAAATGGGCATAGAGGGAACCTACCTCAACATAATAAAGGCCATATATGACAAACCCACAGCAAACATCATACTCAATGATGAAAACTGAAAGCATTTCCACTAAGATAAGGAACAAGATAAGGATGTCCTCCTCACCACTCGTACTCAACATAGTTTTGGAAGTCCTAGCCCAGCAATCAGAGAAGAAAAAGAAATAAGAGGAATACAAATTGGAAAAGAAGAAGTAACACTGTCACTGTTTGCACATGACATGATATTATACATAGAAAATCCTAAAGATGCCACCAGAAAACTACTAGAACTAATCAATGAATTTGGTAAGGTTGCAAGATACAAAATTGATGCACAGGAATCTCTTGCATTCTTATACACTAACAATGAAAAATCAGAAAGAGAAATTAAGGAAACAGTCCCATTTATACCTAGGAATAAACCTACTTAAGGAGGTGAGAGACTTTTACTCAGAAAACTATAAAACACTGATGAAAGAAATCAAAATTGACATAAACAGATGAAGAAATACACCATGTTCTTGGATTGGAAGAATCAATATTCTGAAAATAACTATACTACCCAAAGGAATCTACAGATTCAGTGCAATCCCTATCAAACTACCAATGGCATTCTTCACAGAATTAGAATGAAAAATTTTACAGTTCGTATGGAAACACAAAAGACCCCAAATAGTCAAATCAATCTTGAGAATAAAAAATGGAGCTGGAGGAATCAGGCTCCCTGACTTCAAACTATACTACAAAGCTACAGTAATCAAGACAGTATGGTACTGGCACAAAAACAGAAATACAGATCAATGGTACAGGATAGAAAACCCAGAGATAAACCCATGCACATATGGTCACCTAATTACAACAAAGGTGGCAAAAACATGCAATGGAGAAAAGACAGCCTCTTCAATAAGTGGTGCTGGGAAAACTGGGCAGCTACATGTAAAAGAATGAAATTAGAACACTTCCTAACACCATACACAAAAATAAACTCAAAACGGATTAAAGACCTAAATGTAAGACTGGACACTATAAAACTCTTAGAGGAAAACATAGGAAAAACACCCTTTGACATAAACCACAGCAAGATCTTTTTTGACCTACCTCCTAGAGTAATTAAAATAAAAACAAAAATAAACAAATGGAACCTAATTAAACTTAAAAGCTTTTGCACAGCAAAGGAAACCATAAACAAGACAAAAAGACAACCCTCAGAATGGGAGAAAATATTTGCAAATGAAACAATGGATGAAGGATTAATCTCCAGAATATACAAACAACTTATGCAGCTCAATATCAAAAAACCAAACAACCCAATCAAAAAATGGGACCTAAATAGACATTTCACCAAAGAAGACATTTCACCAAGAGACACATGAAAAGATGCTCAACATCACTAATTATTAGAGACATGCAAGTCAAATCTACAATGAGGTATCACATCACACCAGTCAGAGTGGCCATTATCAAAAAATCTAGAAACAATAAATGTTGGTAAGGGTGTGGTGAAAAGGGAACCCTCTTGTACTGTTGGTGGGAATGTAAATTGATACAGCCACTATGAATAACAGTATGGAGGTTCCCTAAAAAACTAAAAATAGAACTACCATATGACCCAGCAATCCCACTACTGGGCATATACCCTGAGAAAACCATAATTCAAAAACACACATGCACCCCAGTGTTCATTGCAGCACTATTTACAATAGCCAGGACATGAAAGCAACCTAAGTGTCCATCGACAGATGAATGGATAAAGAAGATGTGTCACATATACACAGTGGAATATTACTCAGCCATAAAAAGAAACGAAATTGAGTTATTTGTAGCAAGGCAGATGGACCTAGAGTCTGTCATACAGAGTGAAGTAAGTCAGAAAGAGAAAAACAAATACTGTATGTTAACACATATATATGGAATCTAAAAAAAAAAATAGAAAAATGGTATTGATGAACCTGGTGGCAGAGAAGGAATAAAGGCGCAGACACAGAGAATGGACTTGAGGACACGGTGAGGGGGAGGGGGAAGCTGGGGCAAAATGAGAGTAGCATCAACATATATACACTACCAAATATAAAATAGCTAGTGGGAAGCAGCAGCATAGCACAGAGCGCTCAGCTCGGTGCTTTGTGACAACCTAGCGGGTGGGATAGGGAGGTTGGGAGGAAGGTTCAAGAGGGAGGGGATATGGGGATATATGTATGCATATGGCTGATTCACTTTGTTGTACAACAGAAACTAACACAGTACTGTGAAGCAGTTATACACCAATAAAGGTGTATTTTTAAAAAAAGACATATATTGGTTAAAAAAAGAATTCAATGCGCTAAGCTTTCCCTCTAACAGTAGAAGAATAATAGTACACCCGAAAAACTAGAAAGAAATATTGGGCTACAAATGGAAATTAATGAAATAGAACACAAAAATATTATAGAGAAAACAAAGCTGAAAGCTCTGTAAAGAGGCTAATAAAACTGGCAAACAACTGGCCAGATTTATCAAGTTAAAAGAAAAATAATATCAGTAATGAAAAAGGAAGCCTAACTACAGATAATACAAACGGACAAAATGTTATAAAATAACAACCACAGAAATTTCAAATGAAATGAAATAATTCCCATAAAAATTAACTTGTTAAAATTAATAAGGAATAGAAAATCTAAACAGTCAAAATATAAGTATTAAAGAAATTGACAAACCTCAAAACCATTATTGCTCTGTATAGTCCCTTTTATCTCTATTACTTAGTAGTTGGCCGGGGTGGGGGCAGGACACAGAGAACGACCTAAGACAATAAGTGTTCTAAAATTTAGTATCCTACAGAATTCCCTTGGTAGAGATTAATTTTTTTTCTCTTTAAAAGTACTTATTCCGGGCTTCCCCAGTGGCGCAGTGGTTGGGAGTCCGCCTGCCGATGCAGGGGACACGGGTTCATGCCCCCGTCCAGGAGGATCCCACATGCCGCGGAGCGGCTGGGCCCATGAGCCATGGCCGCTGAGCCTGCGCGTCCGGAGCCTGTGCTCCAAAACAGGAGAGGCCACAACAGTGAGAGGCCCGCATACCGCAAAAAAAAAAAAAAGTACTTATTCCCTCCTATTTTAGCAGAAAACATCATCTGTATCCCTACAATAAAAATTCAATTCCAAGATGTCTGGACAAAAATTTTAAAGTTATTACCAAGGTCTCAAAAGAAATTACATTTTCTGACTTCTCTGCCAAATGGCATCCTTCTACTGTTTCCTCCCTTTCAGCTCAGTGTATTTTCCTTATAAAAATGAATCTTCCTTTCCCAATACTTCCTTTCATGATACAGAAAATTCACAAGTTACCAAATATAGAAAAGAATAACGTGTGGGAAAAGGAAGGAATTTTTTGTAATACTATAGGATATTTTATTAAGTTGTTTACCAACACTGAAAGGTACAGATTTTAACTGAATAGTTCAGGCAGTTTTGAAAAATGTAAACATCTGTGTAACCCAAATTCTTTCAAAATATAGAATTCTTCAACCATCTGAGAAAACTCCCTAGTATACCCTCTCATTCAGCCCCTGTCCCTCTTCCGATCCCTTTCACCAATAGTTAAATTTGCCTGTCCTAAATGTCATACAGAATCATTAGTATGTAATCCTGTATATGCATTCTTTCAGTATGCTTTGAAATTCATCCACATTGTTGCATATATCAGTAGTACATTTATTTTTATTAGTCAGTAGAATTCATTATATTAATACACCAGATTAATTTACCTATCCTCCTGTTGACACTTTTGTCTCCAGTTTGGGGCTGTTTTTAATAAAGCTTCTAGATGTATTCTTTCTTTTTCAATGGCTTTATTGAGATATAAGTTACATACTAACCAATTCACCTATTTAATAGGAAACTTACACCCAGTATGCAATTCAATGGTTTTCAGTATATTCAGAGCTATGCAATCATCACAAAATGAATTTGGGAACATTTCATCATTCCAAAAAGAAAACCCATAGCCATTAACAGTCACTTCCCATTTCCCCCTCAACTATTCCACTCCCCACCCGACCCCACGCACCTACCTCACTACCTCAGCCCTAGGAAGGCACTAAATTTACTTTCTGTCTTTATAGCTTTACCTATTTTGGACATTTTATTTAAATGTAATCTTTGTGATTGCCTTCTTCCACTTAGATAAAATGTTCTCAAGTTTCATCCATTTTATAGCATACATCAGTACTTCATTCCTTTTTAATGGTCAAGTAATATTCCATTGAATGTATATACCACATTTTTATGTATTCATTCATCAGCTGATAGATATTTCTGGTTCTAATTTTTGGCTATTATGAACAATGCTGCTATGAAATTTATTTACAAGTTTTTGTGTGAACCTGTCTTTTCATTTCTCTTGAGAATATACCTAGTTGTAGAATTACTGGGTTATAGGGTAGCTCTAAGTTTAACATTTTGAGGAACTACTAAACTATTTTCCAAACTGGCTGCACCATTTTACATTCTCATCAGCAATGTATAATGGTTCCTGTTTCTCCACAGACTTGTTTTTTCTTTTTGATTATAGCCATTTTAGTGGGTATGAAGTTTTATTTCATTAAGGTTGTGATATGTACTTCCCTAATGACTAATAATATTGAGCATTTTTTCATGTGCTTGTTAGTCATCATATATGGTCTTTGAAGAAACATCTATTCAGATCCTTTGCCCATTTTTATTTGGGTTGCGTGTTTTTTTATTATTATGTTGTAAGAATTCTTTGTATATATTTTGTATGAAAGTCCCTTATCAGATACATAATTTGAAAATATTTTCTCCTATTCTCTGGGTTGTCTTTTCAGTTTCCTGTTAGCATCTGAATGCAAAAGTTTTTATTTTGATCAAGTCCAATTTATCTATTTTTCTTTTGCTGCTTGTGCCTTTGGTGTCATACCTAAGAAATTATTTCCTAATTGAAAGCCACAAATATTTACTCCTAGCTTTTCTTCTAAAAGTTTTATAGTTTAAACTGTTAAATTTAGGTTAGTGTCCATTTTGAGTTAATTTATATATATAGGATAGGAGGAAGGCAACTACATTATTTTGCATGTAAATATCCAGTTATTCTAGCATCATTTGTTGCAAAGACTATTCTTTCCCCATCAAATAGTCTTGACACCTTTGTTGAAATAACTGACTATAAGTGTAGGATTTATTTCTGGACTCTCCATTCTACTGCATTGCTCTATATGTCTATCTTAGATCATGGCACCACACTGTCTGATAGTACCATACTCATAATATCATACTGTGTTTATCACTTTTCATACCAAACCAACCCAGCTATCAAATGTGAGCACAGAATAAAAAACATTTTCAATTATGAGAGGTTTTTGAAACTTTTTCTATGAATTATTTCTTGGGAAACTACTGAAGAATACATTCCTTTCAAAAAAGTTTAATAAATCAATACAGATAAAAACATAGGGTCCAGGAAACAGGGATTCTAACTCAAGTTCAAGGCGAAGACGATTTCTAGGATAACAAATGACGATGGTGTATAGAAAGCCTAGAGAAAGCTCCAGGAAGAATGTGTACAAGAAAGAAGTTGTAACAGATTTTCCCATGTTTCTACCATAATAAAGGTGTTTTAGAGTCCTTTCCAGGAATTTATGTTGAAAGTATTGATGACTTTGTAGAAATCTAATCAAATAATTAAAAACTCAAGAAATAGAAATATATTGACTAACATAGGCATGATAAGTAGAGCTATAAAGATGAAACAACTACAATTGTGTAAGTAGTTACTTTTATGAAATTTGCCTTGAGACAATTAGAATTCTACAGTTATTTGAGTTGCAAACTATATACTGTAGTAACTTTTTTTTTCTTAATCCAAAAAAGAATTTATTGACTCTTGTAACTAGAAATCCAGCATTATTTAGCTGCAGGTTAGTCTGCATCTAGGATTTTTTTTTTAAGTCGCTTTTAGTCTCTTGGCTATGCTTTCTTCTTTTCTTTTTTTTTTTCTTTTTTTGGCTTTAAAGTGCTTTTTTTTCACACACATACACACACTGTATTTTATTTTTACAAGAGATAAATAAACTGACACCAAGTATTGTAAATGGATGACCACAACAAAAGCAACAATGATTGCAATTACCAAACATGAAACACACTCATACTATGCCATAATATTGACATTCAGTCCAGTAATCCTCCACTATAACAACTCCTTTACTTTGCAGTGAAAATTGATTTGTATATTTTCTGCCTCTTTTAAAAAGGACTATTAATGCATGTAATCTTCAAGGCTCATGTCCACTTCCTGAAATTTATCTTAGGGAAAAAAATCAAAGGCAAACACAAAAGTACACCTACAGCTATGTTCATTATAGCATTGTTTATTATAGTAGGAAACAGAAAATAAACAAAATGCCCAGAAATAGATTAGTTAGATATATGTCCTGATATATGTTATTGAATACCAGTACTAAATATGAAGCTGCAGATACTTTCCAATATTGAACATTTTCACAATATATTAATAAGTAAAAATGGTATGCACATGATCCTATCTTTTATAAATAAGAAAAAGACACGTGGAAAAAGTTTGGTAGAAACTTAATGAATGAACAATGACATTAATCATCATGAATTCTGGGTGAAAGTACAGAGACTTCTTTTTTCAAGCCACTTTGTTTCTCTTTAACCTCACACTAAAAATATGGTAGTGGATTAGAAAAATGGTAACAACGTTTTGCAGTTCCTCTTATCAAAAGATGAAGTCTATTTCCTCATCCCCTGAATCTAAGCTGGCCTTGTGACCTGCTTTCACCAGTAGAATGTGGCAAAGGTACACTGTGTCAGTTCTGAATCTAGACCTTGCTGGGAAGAAAATTCTTCCTCTACCAATTCAGGTGCTTGGGGGCCTGCAAATTAATTGACAACAAACAGATTAACAAGAGAATAATTTAATTCACAGGCATGCGGGATCATCCCATAAGGAACGGATCACCAAACAGCTAGGAGTAAAGGTTTATATACCAGCTTAATAGGGTAAGGAGGGAGAGAGAGCTTCTTTGAAAAAAATATAGGCTTCTAGGAGGAAAAAATGGAAGATATGGAAGCTTCTGATAAAATTTATTTAGGAATTTCTCATCCCGGTGCTAATGGTCAGTCTCCTTCCTGGCTGGAAACTCCCTCAGAGAGGGGATTTATAGCAGTTTCATTCTCAGAAAGCTTTGCCTTTAATCAGATAAGCAAGGCTCAGCAAAGGCTTCCTCCTGTATCTGCTGTATCTCAAACATCTTCAGTTTAAAGTAAAATCTCTATACCATTCTGGTGGATTTGAGTCCTTTCAGCCTCAAGACAATGTGCAGCTTCTGCTCTCCCATTCCTACTCTCTCATGCTTGCAAGCTGGTCCCCATGCAACAAGCCTGGTCGAGAATGACAGCACATGGAGAGAGCCCCTGCCATCCTAGCCATCCAAGCTGAGGTTCCCAAACCAGCTAGTCCCAGCTCCCCAATAGCTGAACTCAGACTCACCAGCCAGGCCAGCTGACCACAAACAAGGCCCAGACAAGAACCACCAGCTGAGTCCAGCCTAAATTGCCAATGTACAGGAACATCATTGCTTTAAGCTACTAAGTTTTGGGGTGGCTTGCTGTGTAGCAATAGACACCTAATAGAGAAATATATTGTTTTCAAGAAAATATGGCAATAAATGATTTACTAAAAACAACAAATGGTTGTTTAACCACAAAAGCTAAATAATTGGTGACATGAAAAAATTCATCTCAAAATGATGGACAAGAAATTTATTAAGATCTTTCCTGGTTGTCTGTCTCTAAGAGAAGAATAATAGATGACATTAAAGCCAATAAAAGGAGACCTTTCCCTATATGCAAGGCATAATAATTAATGTGAGGGCTTTACTTTACCCACTGGGAATTACAGAGTCAAACAGCTTAGCAGGGATCCCAGAAATACTGAACAGGATTTCAGTACAAATTTGAACAATGTATTTTATAGGTCAAAAGAAGCTAAATCATAAAAGTCCTTAGATACTGAAACAGGAAGCGATAGAGAAGAGATTGCCAACAGCATGCACTGAGTTTGCTCGCAGCTGCTATGACTCAAAGGGGTCATTACCGGGAAGAGCACTGTTTCGCAGCCTCGGGTTTCACACAGAGATTACTATCTTACTCTTTTATTTTTATTATTACCACTACATACCCCAGCCATTATTGTTATGTAGGCTTGGACAACTTGGTGTACTGATGGGGTTTTAAGCCTTTCCTAGATACATCTGGCATTAAAAACCTCCAGTTGGGATAGGAAACTAGATGGGAAAGGAAAGCCATTTCTCCTCCCCTGTTGCACTTTGAATCACATTACTACTCAATCAAGATCCTAGGAACCACCTGACTGTTTTAAAAAAAAAAGAGAGAGAGATAAAGTGAGTTTTCTTTTTCCTGATTTCTGCAACAGAGATTCCTAGAAGCATATTACATATGCAAAACACACTGTGTTACAAAGTTGGTACTTCTGTTCCTTGGGAGAGCCATTTAGCATTATTTTGTTTTGTCATTTGTGTGTGTGTGAGAGAGATCCAGTTTTATTTTACAGGGATATATGGGATTAGTCCCAATCGTTTCTGTTTCAATGCAGGGCAGTTGTTGAAAATCTAGATGGTCCTTGAAATGGCACAACCATCTTCTGGTGGTGAGGATGAGATACTTTTATTGATAAGGTTTCTTTCTAAGAAACTGTCACATAGTAACCAAAAATTATACTGAGTAACAGTATGAAATACAAAACTGTGTCTACCCTATAATTATATCATCTAAAGATTACATATGGGAGTGTACAAAAGCTGCAAATATTCTTAAAAATATAAATGTTAATCTATTAATGAATAACTTTATTTTAAATTCATTTTTGATAGTGTTGGTACAATACATATTTCCTTCAAAAAAATTTTAAGCAGCCAAATAACAGCGGTATGAAACCTCTCAAATATTTAAACACTTTATTGCAGATTCTGACTTAATGTATCAAATTACTGCTTTGAGGCATATTGAAAGTCTTAGGGCTAGTCTCGTTCTGAAATTCAAATGCTTTTATTCTATCCTGAAGCAAACAGATAAAGAACTCTTGAAAATCCAAGGGGCCTGAATATGTGCTACAATAAGTTTCTTTAAGTACTGCTTCATCTAAGTCTAGGAAAAGTAACGAATATTCAAGATTCAGGGAACAGGTATGTAAATTTTACAAATTAGATTAACAGCTTGATGAGGGCACCATTTTTTAAACTGCAAATTTCTGCTGCCTCAAGTCTATAATATTCCTTCTGGGGGCTGGCAGTAGCCTATAAAGCAATGATCAAGAGAAAGGAATGACTTCTTATAAATGCACAGTTTTTATTATAGGAATCAAGAAGTTTTATAATTACTTCTATACATGTACTTTAACTAATAGTATTAATGATAAGCCTCACCTTAAACAGTTTTCATCTTCTTTCTTAATTATGTCATATTAAAGTTCCTGAGTCTTTCGCTCTGCATTACTTGCAAGGTCTGAAAGTATAATGTTGAGTACTGAGTCCCCAAGCTATCTCTTGTAAAAAATTCATGCTTACAGTAATAATAGCTACTATTATTGAGAGTGTGTAAAGTACTCTATCACACATGTTACATAAGTCTCACTACAACATTGTGAGATAGCTATTACTCCCATATAATAAACATGATGTACATGGAAATTCAACCTTAGAAAAGTTAAATAATTCACCCAAGAGCAAACAAGTTCTAAATGGTAAAATCTGAATTTAAGCCAAGTATAACTCTATATTAATTTTATTTTTTCACCTCCATCGGAAAACCTCTCATCTCTTCAAGCAATTCAAATCCACAGATACTGTATTAAACAGTTGAGAAAATCAGTTCACCCATGATCCCATGATTTGACCTCTACCCACAAGTAGAATGATACTTTGTCTTGGTTGCCTAGGACAGTCCCATATTATGCCTGTGGTCTCTCTGTAATTATTAGTTGTGGCTTATTTCACTCTCAGAGGTATCCCAGTTAGGGTAACAAACTTAACAGTCACCCTACTCATGACAGCTACTTTTTTATATGTCAATAACTGAGTGCATCTCAATAAAAATTAATTTCACAGTGATGTCGGTAAGGCTATATATGGAGGATTCTGTTTCATGTAGCAAGGCAGACCAGATGTCCTGACTCACTTGATGGGGGAAAAAAAGCCAGATTAAAATAGTTTTAAAGTCTTTCTTCATAAAAGTTGGTCTTTGCCTTGAGGATATTAGTCAAACAAGGTGAACTTGGGTTTCCATGTTTCACAGAAAACAAAGGACACTAGACAAAGTCCAAGGTCTGCCAAAATAGAACATTTAATGGAGTGAAACCTACCCTAAAGCTGGGGAAAAAAAGGGCTACCATTCAGTATTGAATAGAAATAAACTGCTCTACCAGAGTGTGAGGAAAACTTAAAAGAAACTTGATGCTGAGGATTTTATACCTCAAGGTGGTGTCCGCATGGGTTTCCAGCCTGAATTCATGCTACCTTAATTTAAAGTGGTCACAGAGTAGAGAAATGAGAGAAATGGTATAAATCTTCTTTAGAGAAACCCACCTCCAAAACAAACCTGAAAAGATTTCCACAAAGTTCTAAGAAACGTGAGATCAAAGTAAAAAATCCTAAAACATGCAAGAAAACAAGGCACCATGAGAGAACGTCAACAGAAACGACCACAGAATCAGACACAAAAGTCATCTAATATTATAATTATCAAATATAGAACATGAAATAAATATAATTAGTTTGTTCTTTAAATGAAGAAAAATATAAATATCAAAAGACTAAAATAATGACTAGCAAACTTGAGAAAAATTTTTTAAAGAACTTCTAGAAATGATGTAACAGTTGAAATCTAAAAACTCAGACATATTACAAAGCTATAGTGATCAGCATAGTGTAACTGTAGCACAGAGTTTAAAAAATCAATAGGAACAGATTAGAGCACCCAAAATATATGGAATAGAGAGATCACACATATATGGGCACTTGATAAATGAAAAAGATGGCACTGAAAAGCAGTGGGGGAAAAAACAGATTTTTCTCCCAAAAATGATGGTAGGACAATTAGGTATACACATAGAAAAAAGTAAACCTGACTCCTACTTTATACTATAATAAAAAAAAAATCTATTCCAACTGTTTTAAATACCTAAATGTAAAACGCAAACTGTAAAGATTGTGTAGGATAACATAGAAGACTATCTTTATGACCTCAAGATAAAGAAGGTGTATATACCAGGGATAGGGGAGGGGGTGAGGAGCCTGTGACTTCAAGGGTCCAGCTTACATTTCAACCAGAGGTCATGTCCTCTCAATGACGTCCTCCAACACTCCCATTATGAATGGCTCTTACAATCTTACATGCCTCCCTCTTTCACAATGTGCTGAGTGGTCAGCAAGGGGTTTCACTGTGGCTCTTTTGGCAGTTATCTGGTTGCACTGGAGGCAGATATCACAGCAACAGTATAGGCACATGCAAGAGAAAACACAGATTAAGATATTGATTCCCAAAATAAGTAACAATTTTTTCCACTAAGAGAGAGTCAGATAATTCAAGCCATCCACTCGTGTCCTCAAGTGATTTAATGAAAATGATACATTAGGAGACTCATCAGGTATGAAAATATAGTATCTATTCAGGAGTTCATTTGGTAAGAAATTAATAAACAGAAACCTCAATTAAAGATAGTCAGGGCTTCCCTGGTGGTGCAGTGGTTGAGAGTCCGCCTGCCGATGCAGGGGACACGGGTTTGTGCGCCGGTCTGGGAAGATCCCACATGCCATGGAGCGGCTGGGCCTGTGAGCCATGCCGCTGAGCCTGTGCTCCACAACGAGAGAGGCCACAGCAGTGAGAGGCCCACGTACCACAAAAAAAACACAAAAAAACAAAAAATACAGTCAGTCAGGAGACCAAAAGGGGGAGCTCCCATGCCCTACAGTGATAACAGAGCCCAATAGGAAGAAGAAAGACTTCTCTTCTTTCCTGGCAAGGACTTGGCTAATGAAAGGCCATGGACTCATTGTTTCCTATAGCCCTCCCAATTTCCTTTTCCTCTCTATAAAAACATTCTCCTTCCCTTGCTATGTAGAGCCTTCTGCATGGCTCACCATGGTTGTAGACCTTGAATTGCAATTCTCTGTTGATCCAAATAAACCCATCTTTAACTGGAGAAATACCTGGCAGTCTACATGTTTTAGGTCAACATTTTGATGGCCTTTATGGCATCAGAGATGACTCCTGAAACCTCCAGGGCTGGTGAGCAAGCAGTTGCAGTACCCACAATTGAACTCGAGCTAATGCTCTGACCCTGGATTTTGGCGGCATGTCTTTCTCCTGGATACAAGCTCACGTTCTCTTTGCATTTGAAGCTCTCCAGGCTTTATTTGGGATCTATTTTAAGATTTCATCCTTTGTGGTTAAGGCCTTGTTCTGTATGCAAGTACTCATTTGGCACTTTGGTCTGATTCTGGGATCAGACTGTTTCAACGAAAGCTGGCTGAGACACCTTTAGCCCATTCCTTCGGGAAAGGGGGCTGCTTCACTGAAATGACTGGTTTTTCAGCCTTTGGCTCATTCCTTTGGATAGATGCTGTTCTATAGAAACTGGCTGAAAAGTCTCTGGCCTGGCTCCTCAGGGACCAAGCTGTTTACTTAGAACTGGCTGGTATTAGCTTGCAGGCTATTTGAGTTGCAAGCTGTCTGAATTGATCTATTTGAGCTATAAGCTGTTCAAGCTGATTGAAAATTGTTCTTTTACTCAAGAGAAAAACCTCTGAGACATATTTAGATAAGTGAGAACCAGTTATCTAAATATTTTGAGGGATCTCACCTACAGGGACTGGCTGTTTGTGTTTAAAAATCAAGGTCCTTCCTCATGTGCATTTCTAACTAATTGGACCTACCTGACCAAAGGAAATTTAGAATATCAATGGCCATTATGGGGAACTTTTGAAATCCCTAAACTTAATTTTCTTAAAACCAAATGGTTACAATAGCTCAAAATTTTCCATAACTGAATGGTATGTCTATTTCAAATGGTGTTTTGAAGCTTAAAAACATTACTGGGAGTTTAAAATTGCCTTTCTGCAAAGTAAGACCTTAAGGTTAACTGAGGCAAACAAATAGGTAAGGAAAAATAAAACGGCTCCTGAAGCCTCATGCTCTTCTTCCTTGGCTTCTTTGTCTCAGGCTCCACCTTCAGTGCCAATTTCTTTCTTTCTCTTGGCCCCTTGTAGTCAGGCTCTGCCTCTAGTGCCATCTTCCTCCTCCCCTTCTATACCACCTACACCTCTTCTATACCTTGAGTTCCCAATACTAATTCTCTCATTGAACTTTCCATTTGCTCTGAAACTCTCCCTACTCCCTTTTCCCCTGAATTTGTCAGAACCTGTCCCTTTAAAATTAAGCCTTCTGAGGATCCAGAGGCTAAATCCTAATTTCTTACATTCCCTGAAGTAAAGGTAAACTGTGAGCCATCGTCAAAGATTTCTCCAAATTAGCCAGAGACAGATAGTCATTCAGACTTGTCAACCTGATTTTTCTGACTTATATTAGCTAGTCTATATGCTTGTCAGTGAAGGGCAGGCTCAGCACTGTATAAAAACATCTAGTTGGGAAAATTCTGAAAGTTCTCTAGAATTACAGCTGGGAGATCAGCCAACTAGCTTATTAAATGCTCAGGCTCAAGCAATAACTAGGCAACTTTATCAAGTAATTCCTAGGGCTTCTCCAAAGCCTGCTAATTAAAATTCAGGCTTGTACACAAAAATCTGATGAACCTATTCATAACTACTATCATCAGCTTCTGTCATTGGTGAAGTCCTACACAACTGTTTAATGCTGACAGATCACCTCCTGACTCCTCCTAATGATCCACAGGAAATTCCTCTGGGTAAGGCTGACTTCTCATGGCTCATTGACAGTTCTTATTTTAAAAGTGACAGTGGCAGGGCTTCCCTGGTTGCTCAGTGGTTAAGAATCTGCCTGCCAATGCAGGGGACACAGGTTCGAGCCCTGGTCTGGGAAGATCCCACATGCAGTGGAGCAACTGAGCCCGTGCGCCACAACTACTGAGCCTGCCCTCTAGAGCCCGCAAGCCACAACTACTGAAGCCCACGTGCCTAGAGCCCATACTCTGCAGCAAGAGAAGCCACCGCAGTAAGAAGCTCGCACACTGCAATAAAAAGTAGCCCCCTCTCACCACAGCTAGAGAAAGCCCGCACACAGCAATGAAGACCCAACACAGCCAAAAATTAATAAATTAAATTAAGAAAAAAAAAGTATCATAAAAAAAAGTGACAATGGCAAATATTGTGCTGGGTATGCTATTGCAACTCCTTCTGATGTTGTTGAAGCAGCATCTTTACCTATGGCTACTTTGGCCCAACAGGCTGGATTGAATTATACACTCTTACACTGGTTTGTACTTTAGCCAGGGACAAAACTGCCAATATTTATACTGATATTAAATATGTTTTCAGAGTAGCTCATGATTTTGGAATGCTGTGGAAGCAACGTGGCTTCCTTACTTCCAGTGGAAATAAAATTTTAAATGGTCCCTATGTTTAGAAATATTGGATGCAATACTTTTATCTGCTACTTTAGATGTTATTAACATTCCAGGGCATTCTAAACTTGACTCTCTGGAAGGTAAGGGAAACCACTTTGCTAACATCTCTGCAAGGAATACTGTACTTAAAAGGCCTAACAGCAGCCAAACCTCTGTCACAGTACATAGGGATATTTCCCCAAATGATAATTTGGAAAAACCGGCTAGAGAAGCCCAACAATTGGCCTCAGAAAAGGAAAAAAAGAAAGATTGGAAATTTAACAGTTGTTGGTTTGATAAAAAGAGAAAGCCCTGGTTGGACCAAATGACAACCCAGTCCTGCTAGAGACTCTGATGTTACCACTCCTCACCACTACACATTCATTAAACCATTGGTCTACTGAAAAAATAATAGCATTCATGAAACAATATTGGTGGAAACATTAACAATGTTGCAAAAAGTGCCTAACTCACTTGTCTCATTTGCCCGAAGTACAACCGAGGGAAGCCTGTTCCTATGGCTCCCAGACATTATAAACTGCCTAATGGAGCATTCAAGTTCTGACAAATGGATTTCATACAACTTCTATCTCACTGATATAAATATGCTTTAGTCATGGTCTATATGTTTTCACACTGGACTGAAGCCTTCCCTTGCAGACAGGCTACTGCCTCTTTCTGTGGCTAACATCCTTTTGAAATAGATTATCCCAACCTAGGGAACTCTTCTTGAACTTCACAGTGATCAAGGAACCCATTTTACTGGCCAGGTACTTTTACAAGTCTGCACTGTTTCCCCGGTTTTACAACACTTCCACTGTACTTACCACCCTCAATCCTCTGGATTAGTAGAACATGCTAACGGCATTATTATTAAGCAAAAATAATATTAATTGGCAAAATTTGTGGAGGCCCTCCAAATGCCTTGGCCTAAAGCATTGTCATTTGTCCTTCTAAATCTTAGATATACCCCCTTTATAACTCATAAATTTTCACCATTTGAGATAGTCAGAAAATGCCAATACCTTGGCTCCTGCTTCTTTTGAGCTACACCTTATAAAAGGAGAGATACTCCAGTATCGCAAAGGCCTAATAGCTTCTATTTAAAATAATCATGTTTTGAATGATCAATCTTTCCCCAGTGCACTATCGGGAGATAAAGAAATTAGACATCACACCTTGCAACCTGGAGATTTTGTCTATTGGAAAAGACACCTCTAGAAGAGCTCTCTTCAACCTCACTGGAAAGGCCCCTATCAGGTACCACAAACCAACCACTGTGTCAACAAACTCCATGGAATAGACTCTTGTATTCACATGACACACCTAAAGAAAGCACCAAACCTGACTGGACCTGTATATCATCTGGTGACTAGAAAGTATACCTCTTCCAGAATTGAAGCAGACAACATCTGATGAGACATCTTTCTCAAGATACCCAAACCAAGCCTGTTGGAAGTTTTTCACCAAAGCTTTGATGATGACATAATGCTTCAGATGCTCTCCAATAGTCTATGATCTTGACTGCACACAGACTTTAGATTAAAAGTACCTGAGAGTTCTCCCTCCTTCTCTCTTTGTTATTGGAACATGACCTGAATAGGTTTCCAATTTGTGCACTTTCCCTCCAACATGAGACACTACACCCGGGAAAGGTCCTTCCTGGCATTGAAAGACAAAAAACTGCTGAAACCAGAAAACCCAACCCTTGATCAGTGATGCTTTCAGAGAAAGATCCTGATTAAAATGGGGACATGTAAAAAATCAGTGAACAGAAACCTCAGTTAAACAGAGTCAGAAGACCAGAAAAGGGAGCTCTCATGCCCTGTAACAATAACAGGTACCAACAGGAAGAAGAAAGACTCCTCTTTTTTCCTGGCAAGGACTTGGTCAATGAAAAGTCATGGACTCTTTGAGTACTGTAGCCTCGCAACTTCATTTTCTCCTCTATAAAAGCATTCTCCTTCCCTTGCTGTGGAGGGACTTTTGCGTGGCCTGCCATGGCTGCAGACCCGGAACTGCAATTCTCTGCTGATCCCAAATAAACCCATCTTTGCTGGAGAAATATCTGGCAGTCTATCTGTTTTGGGTCAACAATTTAAAAAACTGTCTGATGATTTTTGAGATTGAAAAATTGTGAAGGAACATAGCTCACATATGGTGCTTATTACAATCTGCCAGTATAACACCTTTCCAAGGAAAGTGATCAAGAAGCACAAGTCAAGAACACTTACTGACTTTATAATACTATATAATGAAGGCAGAATATCTGACTTGTGCTAACTACCTTGTCTCTAGTGCCAAAGACCTGGACTAGTTATTTTCAACTCACAGTTCAACAGATAATATCATACTTGAGGGTTTGTTCTACTTTATTTTTTTAATTGGAATATAGTTGCTTTACACTGTTGTGGTAGTTTCTGCTGTATAACGAAGTGAATCAGCTATATGTATACATATATCCCCTACTCTCTTGGACCTCCCTCCTACCCACCCCCCCATCCCACCCATCTAGGTCATCACAGAGCACTGAGCTGAGCTCCCTGTGCTATACAGCAGGTTCCCACTAGCTATCTATTTTACACGTGGTAGTGTATTTATGTCAATCCTAATCTCCCAATCCGTCCCACCCTCCCCTTCCCACCCTATGTCCACATGTCCGTTCTCTATGTCTGCATCTCTATTCCTGCCCTGCAGATAGGGTCATCTGTACCATTTTTCCCTCTTGTAATGTAGGTTGTTCTACTTTTGCATCCTGAGGAGTTTAGAGAATATTTTTAGAGTCCTTAACAAAGATGATTTCACTATGGCTCATCAATACACAACTGCAAAAGATAGTATAAACTGCTAAGAACCCTGGGAAACATGTGGTTTAAAGAGAATGAGCAACAAGGTTCACCAAGTCTCTCACTGTTTAACCTAGCAGTGAGTGTTCATCAAGAGAAGTCTGGGACTTCCCTGGTGGCGCAGTGGTTAAGAATCCACCTTCCAATTCAGGGGACACGGGTTCGAGCTCTGGTCCAGGAAGATCCCACATGCCGTGGAGCAACTAAGCCCACGTGCCACATCTACTGAGCCTGTGTTCTAGAGCCTGCAAGCCGCAACTACTGAAGCCTGCACGCTCTGCAACAAGAGAAGCCACCGCAATGAGAAGACCCTGTACCGCAACTAGAGAAAGCCCACGCGCAGCAACAAAGACCCAACACAGCCAAAACTAAGTAAACAAATTTATTTTTTTTTAAAAATTGAAGTCTAGGGCTTCCCTGGTGGCGCAGCGGTTGAGAGTCCGCCCGCCGATTCAGGAGACACGGGTTCGTGCCCCCGTCCGGGAAGATCCCACATGCCGTGGAGCGGCTGGGCCCGTGAGCCATGGCCGCTGAGCCTGCGCGTCCGGAGCCTGTGCTCCGCAGCGGGAGAGGCCACAACAGTGAGAGGCCTGCGTACCACAAAAAAAAAAAAAGGGAAGTCTGTCTTGCTGAATTAGAAATAGAATGCTAACACTAGATCAAGAAACCTGAAGTCTCAGTTCACATAGCATTCTTGGTTTTCTCAAAGTCTAGCACAGTGCCTGGGAGGTATTCAATAAATACTTCTTGAATAAATATATAAATAATGAGTGAATGGAAGACTTTCTTTCTTCCTTTATCATCTCCACTTAGACAATGAAAAGAAATAAAAAACCTGGAATACTTTGTAAAACACACACACACACATACACACACACTTAAAATCTTGAAAGTTCATATAGAAAAAAAAGAAGGGAGGGTCTATCTTTACCAGTTCCTTGATATTATACTACTTTTCCTGCATAATTTAGCACTTTCTAAAGTCCAATATGCTGTCTGATAAAACATTTCCAATCAAGGTCTAGAGTGAAGATAGGTTTGCAGGTTGAAAAGACTGACATTCCTTCTCCTTTGAACTAATTTTCAAACCTCAAGGGACAAATCCTCTATAATTATACAGAAATGATTTTCAACTACATGGCTTTGGGACTCACCAGAGTCTCAAAGAGAAGACAGACATTACTATCCCCTGATTGTCACTGCTGAAATAGAACAACTCCCTAGGTAAAAAACAGAGATAGCCATATATTATTTTTTAATAATTTTGATATATAATTTACATACTAAAAAATTCACCTATTTGAAGTATATGGATAAGTGGTTATTTAGTACACACACAGAGTTGTGCAACCATGACAACAATCTAAATTTAGATCATTTCATCACCTGAAAAAATATCCCATGCCCATTTGCAATCATTTCCCATATTCCATCCCATCCCACTTCTGACAGACCCAGGCAACCATTAATCTACTTCATATCTCTGTAGGTTTGCCTACTCTGGGCATTTCATACGTGGAATCATACAATATATGGTCATCTGTGACAGACTTCTTTTAATTAACACAATGTTTGCAAGTTTCATCCATTTTGTGGCATGTTCCAAAAAAGGAACTTTCTTCCTTGTTATGGTTGAATAATATTCCACTGTATGAATATATTATGTTTTGTTTATCCATTCATCAGTTGATGGACAATTGGGTTGATTCCACTTTTTAATGACTATGAATAATACTGCTACAGACATTTTTGTACAAGTTTTTGTGTAGACATAAGTTTTCATTTCTCTTGAGAATGTACTTAGGAGTGGAACTGCTGGGACATAGGGTAACTATGTTTAAAATTTTCAAGGGCTGACAGCATGTCTTCCTGAGTGGCTGTACCATTTTATATTTCCAACAGCAATTTCTCCACATGCTTGCCAACACTTGTCATTTTTTTTCCTTTTGATTATAGCCATGCTAATAGATGTGAAGTGACATCTCATTATAGTTTTGATTTGCATTTCCCTAATGGCTAATGATGCTGATCACCTTTCATGTGCTTATTAGTCATTCATATATCTTTTTAAAGAACTGTCTATTCATATCCCTTACCCACTTTTAAGCTGAATTGTCTTTTTATTATTGAGCTATGTGTTCTTTATATATTCTGCATATAATTCTCTTATCAGATACATAATTTACAAGTATTTTCTCCCATTCTATGAATTGTCTTTTCACCTTCTTCATGATATTTTGTAGCACAGAAGTTTAATTTAAGGTAGGCAATTTAACTATTTTTCCTTTGTTCCTTGTGCTTTTGGTGTCATATCTGAGAAACCATTGCTTCAACCAAGGTCACAAAGATATATTACTATGTGTTCATCGATAACTGTATTTTTTAGCTCTTATATTTAAGACTTTGATCCATCAGAGTTAATTTCTATATATGATGTAAGGTAGGGATCCAACTTTATCTTTTGCGTATGGATATCCAGTTTCCAGCACATTTTCTTGAGAGGTCTATTCTTTCTCCCACTGAATTATTTTGGCATCTTGTTGAAAATTAATTCACCAAAAATGTAAAGGTTTATTTCTGGACTCTCAATTCTATTTCATTGATCTATATGTCTACCCTTATTCTAGCACCACACTGTCTTAATTAACATAGCTTTGTGGCAAGTTTTGAAATCAGGAACTGTGAGTCCCCCAGCATAGATTTTCTTTTTCAAGATTTTCTTGGCTAGTCTGGGCCTCTTTTATGCCATATGAATTTTATGATCAGCTTGGAAATATCTACAAAAAAATACAGCTGATATTTTCATAGAAATTTCATTGGATGTGTAGATCAATTTTATAAGCATTGCCATTTTAACAATACTAACTCTATCAATCCATGAACAAGAGATGTCTTCCATTTAGATATTTTGAAACTTCTTTCAGCAATGTTTTGTAGCTTTCAGTGTACAAGTATTACCATTATTTTGTTAAATTTCTTCCTATTTTATTATTTTTTATACTATTGTAAATGTAATTACTTAATTTTTTCAGATTTTTTCTTGATAGTGTGTAGAAATAAAATTGATTTTGGTATATTTATTTTGTATTTTGCAAACTCACTGGATTTGTTGATCAGTTCAAACAGTTTTTAGTGGGTCCCTTGTGATTTTTCTATACACAAGATCACGTCACTTGCAAATAGAAGTAGTTTTACTTCTTTCTTTCCAATTTGGATGCTTTTTATTTCCTTTGTTGTAAATTTTCCTGGCTAGAATCCACGGTACAATACTGAATAGAAGCGGTGCAAGCAAATATCTTTGTTTTATTCCTAATCCTCGTGGGAAAGTACTCAGGCTTTCAACATGAAGCATGGTGTTAAATGTGGGTTTATTGTAGATAAGCTTTATAAGGATATACGTTACCTTCTATATCTAGTATAAGTTTTTTATCATGAAAAAATGTGTCAGCAAATGCTTTTTCTCTGTCTAGTGAGATGACCATGTACTTTCTTTTTTTTTCTATTTATATGTTGATATTTTTAATGTTAAACCAACCTTGCATTATTGGGATAAATCCCACTTGGTCATGGTGTATAATCCTTTTAAGTTTCCATAAGGATCTTGTTCATTTCAACTGAAACCACAGCCTTAGGCAGCTGTGATACTGCTAGGATATTGTTACTATTTTCAATAATATCCTGGGTGGAGGGCATTTCCACTGAACTGAGCTCTAAGTTAAATAAAACAGCCATATTATCCTGGAAATAGAGATTTTCCAGGAAGCTGCAAATTTGGGGAAAAAATATTACTGTGCTCTGGAGATAGAATATTTAATAGAGCTCCAAAAGATGTCAGTCCTCACTGGTCACAAGGCTACCAGCAACTACTATGCCACTGAGCTGGGAAAGGAGAGAGGACGGGAATAGCCCCAAGTTAAAACATTAAAGCCCATCCCATCTTACTTAACTTCAATAGTTTCTCTCAGATAGATGCCTTACAGTTTTTTGTGTTTTTGGTTAATTTCCAGAGTTTTGAAATCGTTGCTTTTGTTGTTTTTGCCATATTTTCTTTGTTTCTGTGGGAGACTGAGTTCACTAAGGTCCCAATTGGTTCACTCTCCACCAGTCCAGAAGATGTACTATTGCCTGGCGTAAGAGGATGGTGTGTGTACAACTAGACACATGATAGTTGTTTTGAGTCACTGCAATGACTTTGCATAATATGTTGCAGAAATTCAGAGTGGATCTGGACAGGGCCATTTTTCTTAACTCATTCAACAAATATTTATAATGTATCTACTAAAATTCAATGAATAAAGACTATCCCACCCTCAGCAAGGGTAAAGTCTAGTTGGAGCAGAGAAACTAGCGGTTATTGAGCATGTACTATTTGCCACTACTATTAGTCATATCACTATCTTAGAAAGTGGAAAAAGAAAAAAAATGGTAGAATCTTACCTAAAAGCCAATACCTTAAGTTGAGTCATGAAGGATGAATAGAATATTTCCAACTGAACCCTGTGCTGGAGAACATCCCTTGGTAGAAAGAACATGGACTTCAGAGAATAAAAGATCACACTCAATAGGAGATTTGTGTTGAAGACCTGATGGTTCTTGCCTATTTAGTGTAACTCAACTCAACACAGTGAAAAACAACATTATTTTTTAAACTGAATAACTGAATCTTCACTTGACCAAGTTTTTAATCACTGATAACAAATACTTTAAAGGAAACAAAGATAAGTTTATCATTATTACATAAACCTAAGAATTTCACAGCAATTAGGAGATGATGACTGGCTATATATAAGCTATGCTGTATTGCCATAGTCAACTTCAGAGTCTGTAATTAAGTATATGAGTACCTGTTTATTTCTGAGAAATCAAAAACTAAAACATATTAAACTCCTAAAAAATGATTAGATACAATTTTGCTTGAAAAATAATGTGGGAGTAAGAAAATCAGTTTGGTTTTGACCTTCCATCATACACAGTCTGAGCTGCTCTTGTTAATGAAGACATTACCCAATTGGAAAAATAGGTGACAGAAGCTCTTGACTTATTAGAGCTGGAGTGACTTCATGTGGGAGTTTCAAGGAAGATTTTGAAATGCCAAATGCATCCTTGCCATCAGCTCTCATGGCATGGTGTGCAGCTCAGGAAAGATAAGTGGATCCTGCAAACTGGCATTCGGACCAAAGCTGCCTTTGGTAAACATAAATCAGAACACAAGTTTCATAAGACTTGAAATTCATGTGGCAATATTTTCGATTGCTGCCAGTCCTACTACCTTCCCACCTCAAATGCATGAAACCAATTCCAAATGAAAACAACTTTCAAGGCATGCCAATAGCTGGTAGCAAAAAATGCTGTGCTATAATTTTGAATATGATAAATATCCACCTAGCTAAGGGTAAAAGTCCAGAGTCAAACAAAATGCTCACTATGCCAGCTAGAATGTCTATGGTGATAAATGACAAAATATATAACCATATAGGTCTTAAAGGATAAGGGCATTTATTATGTCACATAAAAAGAATCTGGAGAGAGATTGGTCCAGAGTTGGTTAATTTAGTGGCACAATGACATAATCAAAGACCTGAGTGCTCTCTCTCCATTTTGTCAGCCTCAAAGTGTTGCTTTCATCTGCAAGTTTGACACATCAACATAACAAGATGGCTACCATCACTCCAGGCATCAACCCAGCAAACAATCACATCCAAAGTCCAGAAGGTGGAGTTACTTTACACAAGCATCTATCAGGGAGGGAAGACTAGAACAGCTGTATATGACTACACAGATGGTACCTCAGAACCCCAGAGGGACGGTCACATAAACAGTAATGAGTATGGAGCCTGTAGAGATGACCATTTTTTTAACAGCCACAAAAATACTGTAAACAGCTACAATAATATTTAATTATTTGAGGCTAAATTAATTCTGATACAATGTTAAGCCTGTATATATCTTTAAATATTTTAAAGGGACAAAAACTATGTGTGGAAGTTGTAGGTAGAAATATGTAGTAATTGGGACTTCCCTGGCTGTCCAGTGGTTAAGACTTCACCTTCCAGTGCAGGGAGTGCAGGTTCAATCCCTGGTCGGGGAGCTAAGATCCCACATGCCTCCTGGCCAAAAAACCAAAACATAAAACAGAAGCAATATTTTTGAGATCACTCTGCCTTAGTCTGTTTGGGCTGTTTTAACAGAATACCAGACTAGGTGGCTTTTAAACAATAGAAATCTATTTCTCACAGTTTTGGAAGCTGGGAAGTCTGAAGATCATGGTGCTGGCAGATTTGCCATCTGGTGAGAGCCCACTTCCTGGTTTATAGATGGCTGTCTTCTCACTGTGTCCTCAGACAGCTAGATCTCTCTCATATCTCTTTTATAAGGGCACTAAGCTCATTCATGAGGGTTATACCCTTATGACCTCATCACCTCCCTAATACCCCACCTCCTAATACCATCACATTAGGGATTAGATTTCAACATACGAAGTTTAGGGGACACAAACAGTCTGTGTAACACTCTGTCTTGAACTTTGCAGTCAATCAGTTAAACTGGGATGAGACAATCATGAAAATACCTGGGAAAGGAGCACAAGTGAAAGATAAGGAGATTCTGTTAGAGGAAGTTAGAGATCTATTGCCTACCCTAGTTCCAGAGCTGCTCTAGCAGCCATCTTTGAAACTCTAATGCTAGTGTTCAGACCTGCTCATTGGGAATGCCACCCAGCTGGACAGCCTGGGAGACCAGGCCTGCACCCTGATGGCCACACCAAAAGTCTCTGAATGTCAGAAAATCCACTGGAGCAACCAGCTCTTCCCCAGCAATGAGGTTGCTTCTCTGGAAGCAACTATAACTTCAGAGAAGGAAAGTAATCCAACTCTAAAGAAAAAATTTATCATGAAACCTAAACATATGAGTCACAACAAGTATCTGACACAGTTCTGCAGACACAGATTCTTGCCACCACCAAAACCAGTAAACTGACAACGGTCATTTGACACTTAGAAGAAAAATCATTACGCAGCAAAATGCTCCCATTCCCAAAGAGGAATATCCATGCCAAAATAAAGTGCATGAAGAAAAAGTCAAGTTACAAAGGACAGAAAGAGGAGATATGAGAGACAGGCTTACAACCCTGAAAATGAGAGCAACAGTGTGGCCTTGGGGGGAGTTATGTCACATTTCAGGACGTGTTTCCCCTCTGTGCAGCAAGAAAGTCAGACTAGAAGGCCCCTCCTCCCTTCCCAGCTCCAGTACTCAGCAAGGCACAAGGAGAGGAAAGAAATAGGACAATAGGACCAATAAGATTCAGACTGACCAGATATATATTTGTGGCTTAAAAACAAAACAAAATACACACACACACACACACACACACACACACCAAAAAAAAAAAAAAAAAAAAACACACCTCAAGACCTACTCTAGCTCAAAGGCAGAGGACAGCCAGATTGAAAGCACAAATGGGACATTGATCCAAAAAAGTCACAGACAAGCCATTCTGGATCTGGGCCCCAGATTCTGAGCCATGCACCAAGAAATTTAAGAAGATGGCTCCAAGAGCCAAATAGCTTTTAAACTAGCACCTCCACTTCAAATGGCAAAATAACTCCACCTGACCATTCCCTTTGTAGTGAGGGGTTATAGCTATAAACCCGCTAACAACCTGGCCTTGCTGGCATTTACACTGCAAGGTCACTGGCCTGTGAAATACATCCTGTAGTATAGGTGAAAACAAGGCAAACTAAAGGGGTCGTTGTGTGGGTCCAAGACACAAGGTCAGATCCCAGGGTCACACTCTCTCCCCGACACTCTGCCACTTCCTGCTCGCAGTTGAAGACAGTAATGTTTCATGGTTTGGAGTATTTTTTCTGCTCTTATTCTGAACGTTTTAAAGAACTAAATGGATTCTCCTTAGAAGGTTCTCAAATGAGAAAATAAGCATTGCTAAAACCTGTAAAGAAATGGTTCTCAAACTCCAGCATGTATCAAAACCACCTAGAGGGCTTTTTGAAGCACAGATTACTGGGCCCCACTTCCAGAGTTTCTAATTCAGTAGGACTGGGGTATAGCCCAAGAATTTTAGTATTGATGCTGCTGGTCTGGGGAACACACTTTGCGAATAACTGCTCTAAATAATTTTCTTTTCTTGGCTTGGATCAATTAAAATTCTTGAACAACCAATAATAATAATAGTTGACATTTAATGAAAGCTTACTCTGTGCTGGACACAAAGTGCTAAGCGATCTACTCACAGGAATCATGTTATTTACTCCTCATACCAACCGTTTGAGGTATTGTTTATTATTCCTATCTCACAAGTAAGGAAACTGAAGTTTAAGGCAATTATGAAGAAAATAGCAGAGGAGTATGCCAAGTGCCATGGTGATCTCTGGGGAAACTGAGGTAGCGAGTAGGATACCAAACGTGTTTGTATTTGCGATCTGAAAACTGCAACCGAGCAAGTGGAAATGAAAGAGACAAGGGAAAAATAGCAGTCCCTGTGAAAAATGCCTGGGTTTTAACAGGAAATGAGACAACAGACTCAACACCAAAAACCATCACAATCTCTAGCTGCATTCCCAGTACCTAGGACAGAGGTCCCAAAGGCTCAGATAGGTGGTGGTGGGATTGTCATTGCTGCTGTTATTGCTAGAGTCAATAATATTATCATAATTAGACATCTGGTCGTCTCCAGATGATACTACTTCCCTTGAAGATCTCTTAAGTTTGTGGGGTTTTTTTATTTCTTTTTTTCTCACACTCCATGTACTTTGGAACCTAGAGTACGTGTATTAGATTAAGTAATGCTAGGGACTTAACACAATAGAAGTTTCTTTCTTGCTCAGGTAAAGTCCAGCCTAGTGACTAAAAGCAGCAAATACTCAGGACCCCAGGATCCTTCCATTTAGTTTCTCATCATCCCCCAGGGTCTGAGAGGCCTCCAGGATCCTCTGCATCCATCAAGCAGACAAGGGAGAGAATGGAGCACTGCACATAGAAGGTTCCTATGGGACAGGCTTGGAAGCGCTGAGCATACTTCCATCCTCATTCTATGGACCAGAACTGTATCACTTGACCACACTTAATTACAGGGAAGGCTAAAAAAATATAGTTTGTATGCTCAGGAATAAGCACTAATGGGATTGGTGCGTATCTAGGCAGTGTTTGCCACAGTATTTGCTGCCAGACCATTTGTCATCTTTCTTCCCTTACTCCAAAATACTTCAAGTCCTTAGCTTCAGACTTTCTCACAACCCTACAGACCTCTCAGGAACTCCCCTTCATTTACCAATGGATTTAAGACCTAGTTTACTGTCTTTCTCTCTACTTCTGTATCATTCTCGATGCTTTCAATAACTCCATGGATGAGCCATTCAACATCCTGGCCTCTCTGTTTCTTGACCTCCTCACCTCTAGTAAGTTATTTTTTCCTATTTCACCTCTACCTGCCTCCCCCGCCAATCCCATAATATATAATAGTGGGAATTCGTTTCCAAGAATTTCCAGTTCACGCCCGCTTACCACCATCTCCTATCCTTCCAGTGCACTATTATTATTCCTATTTCAAGACTGCCTGACTTCATCAAAAACACCAAGCTACTAACCCCAACAATGTTCATCACTCTCACCCCCTTACCTCCTCACTCTTTGGGTTACCCAGCTTAACGTCTAAATAATCACTCCTTTAAAAACACCATTAATTCCCTTACCCTCATCCATTATACCCCATTAATGATCATCACCTTCCAAACTGGCTAACCTGTACCAGCTGCTTCTCACATGCTTGCTCCCAATCAGCTAAACATGTTCTTCACAAATATCCCAGTTCTTCGCCCAGGAAGATGGTTTAATTACATTTCCCCAACCCCTTAAAGTTAGGCTAGGCCAGGGGGTAGCAAACTACAGCCCATATAAGCCAAATTCAGCTCAATGCCTGTTTATGGAAATAAAGTTTTTTTGAAGCACAGCTGCACTCACTGGTCAACAAAGTTTCTGTGGCTACTTTAGTGTTACAACATCAGAGTTGAGTAGTTGTGATAGAGACCGTATGTCCCACAAAACATAAAATATTTACTGTCTGGCCCTTTACAGAAAAGCACTTACCAACTCCTTGTTTAGACTCTCATGTTCAGTGTCACCTGAGTTTTAATGGCCATAAAAAGTGCCATGCATTTTGAAAGATCTTTTTTTATTAAAGGGTGATAATTTTTTTATATTCTTTTTTGTTTTTTATTTAATTTTTATTGGAATATAGTTGATTTACAATGCTGTGTTAATTTCTGCTGTACAACAAAGTGAATCAGTTATACATATACATATATCCACTCTTTTTTTAGATTCTATTCCCATACAGGTCATTACAGAGTATTGAGTAGTGTTCCCTGTGCTATACAGTAGGTTAAAGGGTGGTGATTTTTAAATGCTTGAATTCAAGCTATAATATTCAATTGTCTATAAAAATAATTGATAAGAGCCCTGATGCCACAATGTAATATGACTGTACATGTTTACTTATGCAAATTTAACTTACATTTTTTTGAGTACTTGAAATCATCATCCCATTGGAGCTTAGAATAGTCCTATAACGAGGGTGGAGCAGGTATTACTGGCTCAATTTTAATGATAAGAGGAGAAGCAAACTGAGGCATGGAGATTAAATGACAACCCACCAGATAACTGCACCGGGGCTGAGATGCCAACTCCAGAGTCTGGCTCCTTGCCAACAAGTGCTATCTCATTCAGTGCTGCTGCCTCTTGCAGAGAGAAGGCGCCTGCCCTTGTGGAAACACTGGGTCCTCTGTCCCCATCGTCATTCCTATTACAGGGCTCTATATCCAGAAAACGCTGGCCTCCCCCAGCCAGAGGTCAGCATGCTAACTCCTGGCACACTGCTCAGGGCCTGGGGTAAATGCCTACTCAAAACATCAGCGTGCAGACAGCACCACACCCAGGCTCAGCATCATTTTCTTCATGGGAAGGTAAAATGTAATTGTCAAGGAATAAAAAGCACCACCTTCTCTGAATAAAAACCCTGCCAACTACAAAATTGAAGGGTAAACTGTTCTGTCACTTTCCCTAGATTTCTGAGTCCTCATCACACTTTCACATATACATCTTCCTCCAAAGTGGAATAAAAGCTGAACTTCTGGTGTATATATGGCTCACCTAGAACAACATCAACTTAAGACTTCTAGTTGCTTTGAAAGTGAGCAATGGAACTGGGATTATGTGATTATGTTTAACACATAAATCTTAAATTGAGAGACAAAACAAAAAAAATGACCCTGCATGACTTCCATGGAAGGTCATTTAGCCACAGCTAAATCTGGCTTCAGAGCCAGCCAGCCAGCCTCACCAAACACCCACTATGGCTCCTACCTTCTAAAACGAACAGTGCTCATGGTTCTTCCCATCCACAATCCACAGGGATTCATCCAGCCATGTGTGCTGCTCTGCATCTTTCAGCTCACTGATCCCAATCCAGTGTTCATGCACACTGCATGCATTTGAGACACTCCAGGCAGAGTCTCTGCCTGTGTAAATCAATGAACAGATGATTCTTAACCCCATGTCACTTTCCCATTATGACAAATGCACAATCTGAGCACAGCTCCCCACAAAACAGATCTCCCAGCCTGCCTCCCAGCCTTTGTCCCTGTACCTCTTCTTCCTCAAACCCCAGTCCCTTCATCACTAACACCAACCTGCCCCTCAGGATGTCACAGAGGAAAGTGCTGGGCTAGATCAACCCTCCAACGTGTTCCTAAAACAACAGGGAGAGGAACTAAATACTCATTTCCTAGGACAACTTCCTATTGCAAATTGGAATAGATGTGCAGTAAACCCTGACTCCAAACCAAAGTCAAATAAGCTAACTATATGAACATTTACCTCAATTACTTCTCTTATCTGCATCCTTCCATCCATCTTATCTAGGAGTCTAAGCTCTTGAAAGCAGGAACTATGTCTTACGTTTTGTAGTATCTCCAGCCCTAGCACAAGCCCCAACATTTAAGAAACTATACTAGTTTAATTAATATTGTTAAATTGCAGAGGGTTTGGAGTCTGTACTGTCTTTGGAGTTGCAGCTGAAGGTCACGTGCTGTATGACCTAAATGCAGCACTAGACAACGTCGATTCAACCTTGATGGATCATCCTGGCCAAAAGTCCAACTTGAAATAATACTTTTATCCTATCTTAAAGGCTACTAGCAGCAGCAAACATACTTAAAATGTTCCATGAAAAAATGTGTTGACAGCTTTTTAGTACTTTTTTCAGTGTGTGATTTTTTTTTTTTTTTTTTTGAATACAGGACATAGCTGAAAATAGAGCACTTTGTATACTACAGAGCTGGATTCTCAGTCACCTAGACTGGCTGTCCTGTCATCCTATCAGGCAATTCTAATTGTTGTTCTCATGTCAAATCTAAGAGGACACAGTCATCACAAGCTTGACAGTGGCCAACTCAGGTCACAAGGCAGCTCACAGGCCAGTCTGCACATGGAAATGAGAATTCCAGTAGGTTTCCGTACTGAAAGGCAGTCTATTTCTATGATGTTCTTTATAGACTGCATTGCAGGGACACTACCTTTGTCCTTAAAGAAGTGGCTTTTCCCAAAAGCACCACTAGCAGTGCTGAGCTACATGAAAAACCCAAGGTGTCAGCTTCAGTAATACAGATCTTATAAATGTGCACATCTTATAAATGAACATTATGATTCAAGCCACAGATTAAGCATTAATAACAATGCATAAATAAGTCCCAGAGGAGGACACACTAGCTAGACTGCCTCTTATAAAAGACAGACACACATTTATATTTTCCATGTATTCATTTTTTCTTTTTTAATAAGATTCCAAATCCCCCTAAGCACAAACACTTAATAGTAAATCAAAAAAAAAAAAGAATTACTGCACACAATTTCACATCCTTCATAAGATACAGGAGAGTGTTTCTGTCTGATTTGTCTTTATTATGTTATTCCTGGTCTACTTTAATAATAAAGTTTAAGTCTGATCTAATTCAAAAGCTACTTTGCACCCTCTCTCTCCCTACCTGCACTCATCCCTTTAATGACTAGGAGCTAGAAAACATGATGGAAAAGGGCTCTTTGAATAATCAGGGTTACCTGTTACTTCAAGTAATTAACGGCTTCTTTAAATGAACCTGGGCATATTTAATTCTCTCGACACTCCCAGAAAACTATTGTCTAAGGCAAAAAGTCACCTGTTTTATCATTAACACTAAACATTTCTGTGATGCTGTAGGAAAGAAAAAGCTAGAACTGAAAATGTTTCTGGAAATATCTTGAATCCTTGCAAGCATATGTTACATCCATTATAGATAAAACTCCTCCTGGGTCATGTCTCTGGCGATAAATGAGTGGCTTCTTGTGCATAAGCACATGCATAGAAGGCCAGCTGGTACAATGTCCTCCGTGGAACTTTTTAATAAAATCTTGCACAGAACCAGGGCTCCAGAGGTGATCTTATTTCTTCTCAAAGAAGAGAGGCAGCTCTATTTCAGTTAGTACCTCGAGCTCAGAAAACACTGGCAGAAAAATCATATAGGCAAAAGGAAAAAAAATTTTAAGGTCTTTACCAATTCAATAAAAAAAATGGAAGTAGGTAATTAAAAATTAAAAATACTCTGAAATCTTAATGTGGCAGTATAAACATGCCTCATGATACCATAGCAACATGCTCTCTTTCTTAATTAAATTGATTAATTCGCCTGTGAGCTTGCAAAATGTCAGAGCGAAAGGATTGAGAATGCCTCTCTCCACAGCTAACAGCTTACCTCACCTCTTCCTTCCTGAGCTTGTCAATTAGAAACACTAGAGGTCGATCTGTGGAAGAAATTTCCAACTACAGCTCTGTTTTAAATGCATGAAGAATGTGAAGGCTTAGATAGCATGCATTCCAAATCAGCTTTGAAAACCCAGAGATGAGAGTGTCTCAGATACATAAAGCTCAAATGAAGTACCGCACCATTGGACTGGGGCACTGGTGCACAGAGAGAATTAGGGAAGTAGTTTTGCAAATTGAACCAGCTAGAAACAAATTTATGTGCGTGTCTGCATGTATGATATAGTTATGAAGTAAAGAGATCATTTCCACAATTCATACGTCAAAATTTCATGTTATAGTCATATTTCATATGTATATATAAATAGATGTAAATATATTAGCATATTTTTACATACACTATAAATTTCTAGGAGTTACTAAGCAGAGAAACAAAATGAAATGCTAGACTTTCCTGCTCCTTCAGGGTAAGGGAGGTCACATTCTTTTTTGGAAGCAGAAATACGGACTATCTTTGCTACAAGACCAAGCCTAGTCAGAGTAAATACACAGATTGCTGGCCACCTATTATTTTAGTATTACTGTCCCACCCAGATAAAATAAAAAACACCTCCACACAACACCTCTCTACTGCACGGGGGCTAGAAATTTCTGCCATTAGATCAGCACTATTTGCATTTTGGTCCAGATTATTCTTTGTTGCTGGAGATATTCCTGTGCATTGTAGACGTTTAGCCCATTCCTACAATGGCTTCTACCCACTCGATGCCAGTATTATTCCCCAGTTGTGAAAACCCAAATTGTGTGCAGAGAATGCCAGATGTCCCTCATTCAGGGAGGTGGGTGAGGGGCAAAATCCCCCTCCACTGGAAACTGCTTCATTAGGATAATCAGTGAGTAAAACAAAAAAGAATAGAGTACCATCTCTTGTGGAAATCAACGCAGATCACCCAAATGAGAAAAAACAGAGGTTATTTATTCAGAGCTCGCTATAGCAAGGGAGTCGGGCACCATCCCTTGTGATTGGCAGATACTCAAAGGCAGGCAGGGCAGTGGAAAGCTTTATAGAGAAAAAAGGGGGAAGGCTTCAGGAGTGCTCTGGCAGGCAGCTATTGGCTTGGGGAAGCTGGAGGCAGGGCACCTTATGTGATCGTTTTGGAAGCGCATTTGGCTTTCTCTGTTGGTCCTGAGTTGGACGTGAGGGAAAAAACTAGGGAAGCTGGCAGTCATTGACCAGGTCGGTTTTTACCATAGGGCTCCCAGTACCCATCACTTCCCTGGAGACATTTTTATTAGTTTCCTTTTGCTGCTGTAACAAATTACCACAAATTTAATGGCTTAAAACAATGCATCTGTATTATCTAACAGTCCTGTAAATTAGAAATCTGACTCAGATTTTAGTAGGCTGCAATCAAGGTGTTAGCAGGCCGTGTTCCTTCTGGAGACTCTAGGTGAGAATCTATCTTCTTACCTTTTCCAGCTTCTAGAAGCTGCTCACATTTCTTGACTCACAGCCCCCTTCCTCCATCTTCAAAGCCAGCAACATTGCATCTCTTTGCCCGTTCTACAACAGTCACAACTCCCTCTGATTCTCCTCTTCTGTGTCTCTTACCATTTTAAGCACGCTTGTGATTATATTGGGCCCACCTGGATAATCCAGGCTACTCTCCCTATGTTCAGGTCAGCTCTTTAGCAATCTCACTCTACTGATCTATTAATAAGTTAATTATAAATTAATTCTATTCAAAACCCTAATTCCCATTTTCTATCCAGCATAATATATTCATGGTTCCAAGGATTAGGACATGGACATCTCCGGGGGCCACTCTTCTTCCTACCGCGTCATTCAGTGAGCAAAGTGCGGTCCCTGCCAGCAGCATTACCATCACCTGGGAACTTATTAGAAATGCAAATTATGAGGACCTGCCCCTGTTCTACTGATGCAAAAGCTCCGTGGGTGGGTCTCAGCAACCTGTTTTTTTACAGAATACTTTATTTATTTTTAATAAATTTATTTATTTTTGGCTGCTTTGGGTCTTCGTTGCTGCGCTTGGGCTTTCTCTAGTTGCAGCGACCGGGGGCTACTCTTTGGTGCGGTGCTCAGGCTTCTCAATGCAGTGGCTTCTCTTCTTGCGGAGCACGGGCTCTAGGCACGTGGGCTTCAGTAGTTGTGGCTCACCGGCTCTAGAGCGCAGGCTCAGTAGTTGTGGCACACAGTCTTAGTTGCTCCACGGCATGTGGGATCTTCCCGGACCAGGGCTTGAAGCTGTGTCCTCTGCGTTGGCAGGCGGATTCTTAACCACTGTGCCACCAGGGAAGCCCTCAGCAACCTGTTTTAACAAGCCCTCCAGGTGATGCACATTCAAGTCTGAGAAACACCGATCTATACTCCACATCCTCTTCCCCACTCTAAAATCCTGTGGTCATTATGTGAGACCTTTGGGAACAATTAAATTCCTTAGAAATATGCTATTTACCAGAGTACTCTTTACAAAATGTAAATTCTACTTACATCACTCCTCTACTAATAATCCTTAAATGCATCTCTCCCCAGTTCTCAATGGCTAAAATCCACACTCCTCAGCATGGCATGAGAGCTCCTTCTTCATCTCACCTCTGCACATTTCTCTACCTCCTCTCTCTCCTCTGCACTCCACGACCCTCACTAAGCTTCTTGAAGGTTTGGGATCTTTCCTATTTTTGATGCCTCACACATCCCGTTCCCTTCCCCTGGAAAGTTCAACCTCTTCCCTAGCAAACTCCACCTCCCCCCTACATAATGTCACCTCCTCCAAAAAACTTCCCTGATCTTCACAGGAAGTTAGGGGTTGCATCTTCTGTGGCCCATGGTCTCTTGCATAAACCTCTACATAGCACTTTCATGGGAATGATTTTACATGTTTGTCTCTCACCCCAGACTCTGAAGCTTTCATGTGTCAGGACGTGATAACCCAGAAAAAAACAGAGGGCTGGGAATATAAAAGACGCTTTGTGGATGTTTAAGTGTATAAACAAATCATAACATTTAATGAAACATTCTTCCAGCCGAATACCTGGTGCTATGCTAAAAGCAACTATCATTATATAAATTTGTCCAGAAAAGGGTTTCCTGAAGATAGATTAATATTCAAGTGACTCTAGAAATAATCATCTTAATCTTCAATGAGAACAAATCCCACAAGGGCAAGAAAATATTATTAAAACCCTCCTCCCACAACCCAAACTTATTTCTTCACACCTCCTACTACCTCCCTCTGAATAATCATCTGGAACCTGATCAAAAAGGCATGAAACAAATAACTGGAGCTGGAATAGCTTGGCAAAGGGGTTCCACGGTTTCCCTTCCTTGTATACTCCATGCAAGCGGCCCCAACCTGGCCTGGTGGGGTGGGGAAGGAAGGGGGAGAAGTTAAGTCCTCAAATTGCAATAGAAGGAACACCTATCCTATGCAGATACCAAGAATTACCCCTAACTAGTCCACTGCAGAGACAGTGATGATTTCATAAGTTTTGTATTATAGGATAGTATAGAGAGGACAGAAAGGCAGATTACACATGGGAAGTAGTTGGGCTGCACCCCGCAGACCTACAAGGCCTGCACTTGCCCAGCTTTAAGACCAAGGAAAGGGGCCAGAGTCAGCAACAGAGACATCAATGGCTTAATGGATGGGGGAGCTTACACGTCTGAAGCAAGGTCCCGGAGCAACACCCCACGGTGTGTGCAGACGGCAGGCACGACATAGTAGCACTCTTTATTTCCGGGGGGCAGGAGGAGGTTGGAAGTTATAAGGGAATTGTTACCAGGTGGGCTCATTAGTTACCAGGGAAACCAGCAGAGGGGCACGCCCCTCACCACACCTTTGATAAGAACAATCACCAGCTGGGGCCTGGGGCAACTTCCCAGGAAGGTCAGTCATGTGACTAGGCTTTAGGTGAAGCAGGCACTTGTCAGGCAGGGGATGTACAGAGAACAAGGGAGTACAGAGAACAAGAGAGCAGCCATCTTGAGTGGCCTGACCACACAGAAGCAGCAGGATTTTCAGTTGGGCCTCTAAAGCAATGTTTTTCAGGTTGTGGTTGGTAACTAATTAGTGGGGCATTTAACAATTTACTGAGATGGCAACCTGCAATGTTTTTCATAAAGTAGAATATTTTTATAGAATAGAGTATTAAAAAATAGAATTGAAAGGCCAAAGTGCACAACACATAGAAAGGGTTAAGTATTATTTAGTGAACCTTCAGTTTCAGTGATTCACACCCATAAATGTGTATGGTTGTGATATCAAGTACTTTACTTACTGTGACTCAAAGTCAATACAGTTTGAAAAACACTGCTCAAAGGGATGTCAGAGTGATACTGGACATTTCTCATGGACAACACTTATCTCCTCAGCTGGAAGGGATTCCATCCTAAAATGATTGCCTACTTTTCACAGTATAATTGGCACTCAGCACACATGGCTTGTGAGTCAATGCAAGTTTGCATATGTGTCCTAACTTCTCAGTGGCACTCTCGACTCTCTGTGGATTGGGACAGCCTTCATTCCACTTCACCGTTTCCACCCAGCCTGGCCCAGGGTCTCGCACACAAAGTAGATTTTTTAATGAATATTGGTGGGTTGGCTGAATCTTACAAACCATCAACTTTATTAAGAGACTCAGGTGAAATGTTTAGAGGGGGAAAAAAAAAGAATTTCAAAGAAAGAGAAAAAAAATCAAAATATGAACCTATTAAATATTCAGCATCCATCCTAATTGTCCAATTATGCTGCTATTTTGGGGTATACCTGACATGAAGCATTACAATAAAACCAGAAACAGGGCATGTGGCCAGGAAGACAGAGTAGGAAGACCCTTATCACACCTCCCCCCACTGGCACGCCCAAATTAAAACTATTTAGAGAACAACTTTCTGTGAGAACAACCTGAGGACCAGCAGAAAGGATTTTCCACAGCTAAAGATATAAAGAAGGAACCACAACAAGATGGGTAGGAAGGGCAGAGATGTGGTATAGTCAAGACTCACATCCCTGGGTAGATGACCCACAGATGGGAGAAAAATCACAGTTGCAGAGGTTTTCCCAAGGAGCTAGGGGTCAAAGCTCCAATCAGGCTCCCAGCCCAGGGATCCTGCTCTGAGAAAACAAGCCACTAGAAGGGCTTGTATGGGAGAGCCGGAGGGCTGTAGAAAACAGGGAGTCGTATCTTAAAGAGCACTTGCAAAATCTCACAGGCTCCAAGTCCCAGCACAGAAGTCGTAATTTGAAAAAAGCATGGGTCAGGACCACTTGCTCAACTGGGATCCCCCTAGGGATCTGGCAGCAGCCATTTTTTGGAGCTCATTCTACCACAAGGACACTGGTGCTGGCAAGTGCCATGTTGGAGTGCTCTCTCTAGCCTACTAGCCCTGAGGGCTTACCCACCCACCAGCAGGCTGGCGCCAGCCCTGAGCACCCCTGAGCCCGGCAGCCAGTCACCCCAGAACCTGGACTTGCCTGCCATTGGACCAGCAACCACCGCATCAGGCAGGGCCTGGCAGTCAGCTGCGCTGGGGCCAACTCCACCTACCAGCACACCCACAGTAGGTGGTTCTGCCACAACAAAAGAGCTCACGCAGCTCACACAGGGAGCACCCCTAGAGCATATAAGCTGCTGGGCCCCTTAGGACTTCTCCTACATAAGGCCACTTCTCCGAGATTGGGAAACGTAACCAACCTACCTAACACACAGAAACAAACACAAAGAATTAGGCAAAGTGAGGAATACGCTCCAAATGAAGGAACAAGGCAAAGTCTCAGAAAAAAAAACTAAATGAAGTGGAGATAAGCAATCTGTCTAATAAAGAGTTCAAGGTAATGATCATAAAGATACTCAATGAACTCAGGAGAAGAATGGATGAACAGAGTGAGAATTTTAACAAAAAGTTAGAAAATACAAAGAAGAAGAACCAGACAGAGCTAAATATGATAACTGAAATAAAAATATACTAGAAGTTATCAATAATAGATTAAATGATACAGAGGAATGGATCCATGAATTAGAAGATAGAGTAGTGAAAAACACCCAAGCTGAACAAAAACAAGAAAAGATGAGAGGCAGGATGAAGTTGGCAGAGTAGGAAGACCCCGAGCTCACCTCGTTCTGAGAACACACAAACACTACAACTATATATAGAGCAACTCTCTCTGAGAATGAGCTGAAGACTAGCAGAACAGTTCTACAGCCAAGGATATAAAGAAAACACCACACTGAGTCTGCTCAGCCCCCGATCCAGCTCCTGCCCCATCCTCCACCAAAGCAGCAACCATCATCACACCCCAGAAGCAGGCATGGCTTGCACCAGGTTGTGGGTCCAGCTCATGTGGCTCCACCCCACCCTCTGGCCAAGGCAGCAACTGCCAGTATGCCCTGGGAAAAGCAGTGGCTCACACTGAGCTCTGGTTCTAGACTTCCTGGCTCCATTCTACCCCTGCCAGGGTGGCAGCCGCCTGTGCATCCCAGGAGAAGCCCAGCCAATGCCAAACTCCAGCTCTAGCCCCTTCCCTCTGTCTCAAGTCCACCCCTATAAGGCAATGCCCCAGCGCATCATGGAAAAAGCCAGCCCACATTCGCTTCAGATCCATCTCTCCCATCAAAGCCACTGGGCACACACAGACTACACAGGGACATGCCCATACAAGGACACACCTGCAAGACCAGGATAGGTAACTGTTTCATCTAATTTCATAGAGATAAACAGAGAAAGTCAAAAAAAAAATGAGAAGACAGAGGAATATGTCCCAAATGAAAGAACAAGATGAAACCCCAAGGAAAAACTCCTAATGAAATGGAAATAAGTAATTTACCTGACAAAGAGTTCAAAGCAATGGTCATAAAAATGCTCACTGAACTCAGCAAAAGAATGAAGGAACGCAATGAGAACCACAACAAAGAACTGGAAAATATAGAAAAGAACTACTCAGAACTGAAAAATACAAAAACTGCAATGAAAAATACACTAAAAGGAATTAACAGCAGATTAGAAACATACAATCTCCCAAGTCTGAATCAGGAAGAAATAGAAAATGTCACCAGACCAGTTACCAGTAATAAAATGGAATCAGTAATTTTAAAACTCCTACCCAAAGCAATCTACAGATTCAATGCAATCCCTATCAAATTACCAATGGCATTTTTTACAGAACTAGAACAAAAAATCTTAAAATTGTTATGTAGACACAAAAGACCCTGAATAGCCGAAGCAGTCTTGAGGGGAAAAAAACAGAGCTGGAGGAATCAGACACCCTGACTTCAGACTATACTACAAAGCTACAGTAATCAAGACCATATGGTACTGGCACAAAATCAGAAACATAGATCAATGGAACAAGATAGAGAGCCCAGAGATAAACCCATACACCTATGGTCAACTAATCTATGGCAAATGAGGCAAGGATATACAATGGAGAAAAGACAGTCTCTTCAATAAGTGGTGCTGGGAAAACTGGACAGCTACATGTAAAAGAATGAAATTAGAACACTCCCTAACACCATACACAAAAATAAACTCAAAATGGATTAGAGACCTAAATGTAAGACTGGACACTATAAAACTCAGAGGAAAACATAGGAAGAACACTCTTTGACATAAATCACAGAAAGATCTTTTTTGATCCACCTCCTAGAGTAATGTAAATAAAAACAATAATAAACAAATGGGACCTAATGAAACTTCAAAGCTTTTGCACAGCAAAGGAAACCATAAACAAGACCAAAATACAACCCTCAGAATGGGAGAAAATATTTGCAAATGAATCAATGGACAAAGGATTAATCTCCAAAATATATAAACAGCTCATGCAGCTCAATACTAATAAAACAAACAACCCAATCCAAAAATGGGGAGAAGACCTAAACAGACATTTCTCCAAAGAAAACATACAGATGGCCAAGAAGCACATGAAGAGCTGCTCAACATCACTAATTATTAGAGAAATGCAAATCAAAACTACAATAAGGTATCACCTCACACCAGTTAGAATGGGCTTCATCAGAAAATCTACAAACAACAAATGCCGGAGAGGGTGTGGAGAAAAGGGAACCCTCTTGCACTGTTGGTGGGAATGTAAATTGATACAGCCACTATGGAGAACAGTATGGAGGTTCTTTAAAAAACTAAAAATAGAATTACCATATGATCCAGCAATCCCACTACTGGGCATATACCCAGAGAAAACCACAATTCAGAAAGACACATGCATCCCAATGTTCACTGCAGCACTATTTCCAATAGCCAGGTCATGGAAGCAACCTAAATGCCCATCGACAGACGAATGGATAAAGATGTGGTACATATATACAATGGAATATTGCTCAGTCATAAAAAGGAATGAAATTGGGTCATTTGTTGAGACGTGGATGGATCTAGAGACTGTCAAACAGAGTGAAGTAAGTCAGAAAGAGAAAAACAAGTATCGTATATTAACGCATATATGTGGAACCTAGAAAAATGGTACAGATGAACCGGTTTGCAGGGCAGAAATTGAGACACAGATGTAGAGAACAAACGTGTGGACACCAGGGGGGAAAGCCACGGGGGCAGTGGGGAAGGTGGTGTGATGAATTGGGCAATTGGGATTGACATGTATACACTGATGTGTATAAAACTGTTAACTAATAAGAACTTGCTGTATAAAAAAAATGGAGAAAACCTATTTATTAGGTTTATAGACATGTGTGCAATTTAAAAAAACAACACCACTACTGTTACCTTGAAAAGAAAAAAAAGACTATACATTTTCCTGTAAGCACAGCTTTAGTCACATCCAAGTTTTGGTATGTAATATTTTTATTATCATTCAGTTCAAATTATTTTCTAACTCCAATTGTGATTTGTTTTTCAGGGAGTTACTTAGAAGTAGTGTTTTTCATAACTTCTAGTTACTTTTTTGTTACTGATTTGCAGCTTAATTACAAGTCAAAAACACACTTTGTATAATTTTAATACTTTGAAATTTGTTGAAATTTGCCTTATAGCACAATACGGTCAGTTTTAAAAATATTCCAAGTGTGCTTGAAAATAATTTGTAATTTAAAGTTTTGGAGTATAGTGACTATATATCTGCTTGTTGAATCAAATTTGCTGCTCACGTTATTTAAGCTTTTTATATCCTTACTAATTTTTTTTTGGTGGGGGTCTACTGGTTCTGAAAGAGGTATCCTCTATCAGTGAATGACAGCAGTATGTTAAATCTCCTATTTTGATAGTGAATTTGTCTATTTTTTCCTTGTAGCTCTGTTGCTCTATAGAATTTGAAGTTCAGTGCATAAAAATTTAAAACTTCCTGGTAAATTGGACTTGTTGATATGAAGTGCCCTTGTGTATTTCTAGTAACGCTTTTGCTTTCAAGTCTACTGTATCTGTTATTATATAATTTCCTTTTGGTTTATATTTGCACAGTATATCTTTTCCAATTCTTTTACTTTCAACCTTTTTGTACCATTATATTTATTTTTTAAAAATAATAATAAATAATAAAAAATTAAATTAAATTAAATTAAAAACTCCTAACAAACAGAAGTCTAGGACCAGATGGCTTCACAGGGAAATCCTACCAAACATTTAAATGAGTTAATACTTATCTTTCTCAAACTATTCCAAAAAGTTGAAGAGGAAAGAACACTTCCAAATTCATACTATAAGGCCACCATTACCCTGATACCAAAACCAAAGACACTACAAAAAAAAGAAAAATACAGGCCAATATCCCTGATGAACATAGACACAAAAATCCTCAAAATATTAGGAAACTGAATTCGACAATACATTAAAAGGATAATATACTATGATCAATTGGGATTTATTCCAGGGATGCAAAGATGGTTCAATATCTGCAAACCAATCAACATGATGTACCACATTAACAAAAAGAAAGATAATCACATGATCATCTCAATAGATGCAGAAAAAACTTTTGACAAAATTCAAAATCTATTATGATTAAAACTTTCAACAAAGTGGGTATAGAGAGAATATAACTCAACATAAAAGGACTAATGCCAACATCATAATAGTGCAAAGGTAAAAGCATTTTCTCTAAGATAGGGAACAAGACAAGGATGCCCACTCTCACCATTTTTATTCAACACAGCATTGCAAGCCCTAGCCACTGCAATCAAACAAGAAAAAGAAATCCAAATTGAAAAGGAAGTAAAACTGTCACTGCGTAGATGAATGATACTACATACAGAAAATCCTAAAAGCAACACCAAAAATACTATTAGAACTAATAAATGAATTCAGTAAAGTCAAAAGATACAAAATTAATATACAGAAATCTGTTGCATTTCTGTACTTTAACAACAAACTATCAGAAAGAGAAATTAAGAAAAAAAACCCATTTAAAATTGCATCAAAAAAAATACCTACGAATAAATCTAACCAAGGAGGTAAAAGACCTATACTCAGAAAACTATAAGACATTGATGAAAGAAACTGAAGATGGCACAAATAAATGCAAAGATATATCGTGCTCATGGATTGGAAGAATTGATATTGTTAAAATGACCATGCTACCCAAGACAATCTACAGATTCAATGTAATTCCTATCAAAATACCAATGGCATTTTCCACAAAACTAGAATAAATAATTCTAAAATTTGTATGGCAACATAAAAGACCCCAAATATCCAAAACTATCTTAAGAAAGAAGAATAGAGCTGTAGGTATCATGCTCCCTGATTTCAAATTATACTACAAAGCTACAGTCATCAAAACAGTATGGTAGGGCCACAAAAACAGACACATGGATCAATGGAACAGAATAAAAAGCCCAAAAATAAAGCCACTCTGATATGGTCAATCTACAACAAAGGAGGCAAGAATATACAATGGTGAAAAGATAGTCTATTTAATAAATGGTGTTAGGAAAACAGGACAGCTACATGCAAAAGAATCAAACTGGACTACTTTCTCAGACTATATACAAAAATAAACTCAAAGTTGATTAAAGACTTAAAATAAGACCAGAAATCATAAAACTTCTAGAAGAAAACATTGCTCTTAGCAATATTTTCTTGGATCTGTCGGTTCAGGCAAGGGAAACAAAAGCAAAAATAGTCAGGTGGAACTACATCAAACTAATAAGTTTTGCACAGTGAAGGAAACTATCAACAAAATGAAAAGGCCACCTACTGAATGGAAGAAGCTATTTGCAAACAATAATCCAATATGGGGTTAATATCCAACTAATAATAGCAGAGGACCTGAATAGATGTTTTTCCAAAGCAGACATACAGTTGCCCAACAGACACATGAAAAGATGCTTAACATCACTAATCATCACAGAAATGCAAATCAAAACCACAATGAGATATTACCTCGTACCTGTCAGAACGGCTACTATCAAATAGACAAGAAATAACAAGTGTTGCCAAACATGTGGAGAAAAGGGAACTCTTGTGCACTGTTAGTGGGATTGTAAATTGGTGCAGCCACTATGGAAAACAGTACGGAGGTTCACAAAAAGTTAAAAGTATAACTGTCATATGATCCAGCAATTTCACTTCTGAGTATTTACCCAAAGAAAGAATAACACTCATTCAAAAAGATATATGCATCCCAATGTCCACTGCATCATTCTTTATAACAGCCAAGATATGAAAGAAAGTGTCCATCTATACTTGAATGGATAAAGAAGATGTGATACACACACACACACACACACACACACACACACACACACACACACACACAAAATGGAATATTACTCAGCCATAAAAAATGAAATCTTGCCAGTTGCAACAGCATGGATGGATCTAGGGATCTAGAGTGTATTTTGCTAAGTGAAGTAAGTCAGGCAGAGAAATACCAGTACCACATGATCTTACTTATATGTGGAATCTAAAATGCATAACAAGCAAGACAAAACAAAAACAGACTCATAGGTACAGAGAACAAATGGTGGTTGCCAGAAGGGAGGGGGGAGAGGGAGGTAGTTGAAACAGGTGAAGGAGATTAAGAGATACAAACCTCCAGTTATATAATAAACAAGCCACAATGATGCAATATACCACATAAAGAATGTTGTCAATAATATCATAATAACTTTGTATAGGGACAGATGGTTACTAGACTTATTATGATGATCATTTCATAATGTATTCAAATGTCAAATCATGTAGTACACCTGAAACTAACATAATATTGTAAATCAACTATATTTTAATTAAAAGAAAAAACAAACAGATGCCACACAGAAAACCACAAAACAAAAAGAACCACCAAAATAAGGCCCTGGTATGGACAGAGCTTCTTGCCTCAATGCATAATTTATATAGTCTGCAAAGCCAACACCTGGGAACTGCTAATTTAACTAGTTTGTACTGAACACGTAACTGTAGTAAGCCAAGACTTTAGACTAGTTTGATAGCTGTTTTCATTACTTCTAATTAATCTATGGCATTTGGTTCTCTTTGCCACCTTGCTTGGACTTCAGAGCCCGCTTAGCTTTATTTGGTCTGGTGAATCTGTTCCATCAGATGATATCAAGTCGATGTTATACCCCCTTTATTTTCCCTAATTCTAACAATTTATGTGATAATAGCAGACAGTGTTGCCTGCTTGAGGACACTCCATCTGCCTGCAATGGTCTCACTGGTCCTGCTCAAAGGACAAACCCCATGTGGGGCCAGTACCTCCCCAACAAGGTTTCCCTGACAGCACCGATTTTCACAAAGGCATTCATTTACTTATTCATTTACTTATTATTTGGCACACATTTGCTAAGCCACTTATGCCAGGCACTGCAGGAGGCAATGGAGTTAGGGGCGAATAAAACCCAGTCTTTACTCCCAAGGAGTTCCAGCCTAGTGGAAAACACAGAAGGGAAACTAATAGTAAAACTTCACAGCAGGCTCCACCTTAATATTTGCAGGCCTGGGCAGAGGTCACAAATAGAGACCCTCATATCATATATCTGAACGTTGAAATGGTATATACCAAACTAGCAAACAGTTAAACAAAATATGTTCTCTACTGCTATCTTAATAAATTTAGCTTCAAAATGACCCAGAAGGTAAGTTCAAATTTAGAACTAGAAGAACGGAAAATCCAGCCCCCAACCTGTGGCTCACTGTCCTTCTCTTCCTTCCCTCAGCTCCATGCTGTCTAGCAAGGGACCTGGTATACATGTATGTGGACACCTTCAAATGTCCATACTCATCCACAGCCCCCAAAAACAACTACTCCTTGATGGACCTGGGGGAGAGACCCACACAAGTTCTGGAAACAGACTCAGGGCAGAGAGTTTTAAAGCCTGGGGATGGAGGCACCCCATCAAGAGGACAGAGCAGAACATTTCAAAGCAGAATTTATCAAACATGAAGACCACCTGGAAAGCACATTAGAACATAGTTTCCCAGGCCCCACTCCAAGAGATGAGGCTTTAGTAAGTCTGGGATGGGGCCCAAGAATTTTTATTTCTAACAATCTCCATAAGATGCTGATGAAACAGAAGAGAACCCTGAGCCATCCCTGCCAAGTACAAAGGCCCCCTCCATGTCCCCTGCCTCTTGTTTGTAGAAAAGCTTAAGTCTCTCAACCCTCCCTGAGTCACAAAGTATCGGGTTCAAACGGCTAATGATTAGGACAATAGTGTCAGAGACTCAGTGTCTGATGCACTTTCCTTCGTTGTTTTACAGATACTATAACTGCCACCAGAGAGAGAAAAGCTAACTGCATGATGACCAGATTGTAGCCATGACATAAGCTGCTCCATCTATGGCTAACACAGTCCCAAGTACTGGGCTCAAGAGAACGGGATTAACTTTACTACTCATAATAATCTGTATCTTTGGGGGCATCAAAATAATTGTAGCTTGCTCTGCCTGTATATAAGCAGGAAACTAAAATGGTCAGCAAAGAGATGCTACAGACACATGTCAACATCTTCCACTCTAAGAATACGACTCCCTATGTCAGCATGAAGTTACAGAAGACAGACTTTCATCCCTAATCCCATAGAAATGGAATGATGTTTGACAAGTAGGGATTTGTCAGCAGCTCTTTTGCCCCTTTCCTGTTTGCCCATTTCTGTTCTGATCAAACCTTATAGAAATGAGATCACCGTGTAACAGTTAACCTAACTCCTGACTTATGCTCAAATAAATGCACATAATAGGGCTTCCGGGAAGATGGCGGAAGAGTAAGACGCGGAGATCACCTTCCTCCCCACAGATACACCAGAAATACATCTACACGTGGAACAACTCCTACAGAACATCTACTGAACGCTGGCAGAAGTCCTCAGACCTCCCAAAAGGCAAGAAACTCCCCACGTACCTGGGTAGGGCAAAAGAAAAAAGAATAAACAGAGACAAAAGGATAGGGACGGGACCTGCACCAGTGGGAGGGAGCTGTGAAGGAGGAGAAGTTTCCACACACTAGGAAGCCCCTTCGCGGGCGGAGACTGCGGGTGGCAGAGGGGGAAAGCTTCGGGGCCGCGGAGGAGAGCCCAGCAACAGGGGTGCGGAGGGCAAAGCGGAGAGATTCCCGCACAGAGGGTCAGGGCCGACCGGCACTCACCAGCTCGAGAGGCTTTTCTGCTCACCCGCCATGGAGGGCGGGGGCTGGGAGCTGAGGCTCGGGCTTCGGTCGCAGCTCCGGGAGAGGACTGGGGTTGGCGGCGTGAACACAGCCTGCAGGGAGCTAGTGCGCCACGGCTGGCCGGAAGGGAGTCCGAGGAAAAGTCTGGACCTGCCGAAGAGGCAAGAGACTTTTTCTTCCCTCTTTGTTTCCTGGTGCGCGAGGAGAGGGGATTAAGAGCGCTGCTTAAAGGAGCTCCAGAGACGGGCGCGAGCCGCGGCTAAAAGCGCGGACCCCAGAGACGGGCATGAGACGCTAAGGCTGCTGCTGCCGCCACCAAGAAGCCTGTGTGTGAGCACAGGTCACTCCCCACACCTCCCTTCCGGGGAGCCTGTGCAGCCCGCCACTGCCAGGGTCCCGGGATCCAGGGACAACTCCCACGGGAGAATACACAGCGCGCCTCAGGCTGGTGCAACGTCACGCAGGCCTCTGTCGCCGCAGGCTCGCCCCGCATTCCATGCCCCTCCCTCCCCCGGCCTGAGTGAGCCAGAGCCCCCGAATCAGCGGCTCCTTTAACCCCGTCCTGTCTGAGCGAAGAACACACGCCCTCAAGCGACCTACACGCAGAGGTGGGGCCAAATCCAAAGCTGAGCCCCTGGGAGCTGTGAGAACAAAGAAGAGAAAGGGAAATCTCTCCCAGCAGCCTCAGAAGCAGTGGATTAAAGCTCCACAATCAACTTGATGTACCCTGCATCCGTGGAATACATGAATAGACAACGAATCATCCCAAAATGAGGAGGTGGACTTTGAGAGCAAGATTTATGATTTTTTCCCCTTTTCCTCTTTTTGTGAGTGTGTATGTGTATGCTTCTGTGTGAGATTTTGTCTGTATAGCTTTGCTTCCACCATTTGTCCTAGGGTTCAATCTGTCCGTTTTTTTTTCTCTTAATAATTATTTTTTTATTTTAATAACGTTATTATATTTTATCTTATTTTACTTTGTCTTCTTTCTTTCTTCTTTTCCTTCCTTCCCTCCTTCCTTCCTTCCTCCCTCCCTCCTTTCCTTTCTCTCTTTCTTTCTTTCTTTCTTTCTACTTCTACTAATTCTTTCTTTCTACTTTTTCTCCCTTTTATTCTGAGCCGTGTGGATGAATGGCTCTTGGTGCTGCAGCCAGGAGTCAGTGCTGTGCATCAGAGAGCCAACTTCAGGACACTGGTCCACAAGAGACCTCACAGCTCCACATAATATCAAACGGTGAAAATCTCCCAGAGATCTCCATTATCAACACCAGCACCCAGCTTCATTCAATGATGAGCAAACTACAGTGCTGGACATCCTATGGCAAACAACTAGCAAGACAGGAACAGAACCCCACCCATTAGCAGAGAGGTTACCTAAAATCATAATAAGTCCACAGACACCCCAAAACACACCACCAGACGTGGACCTGCCCACCATAAAGACAAGATCCAGCCTCATCCATCAGAACACAGGCACTAGTCCCCTCCAAAAGCAAGCCTACACAACCCACTGAACTAACCTTAGCCACTGGGGACAGACACCAAAAACAACAGGAACTACAAACCTGCAGCCTGCAAAAAGGAGACCCCAAACACAGTAAGATAAGCAAAATGAGAAGATAGAAAAACACACAGCAGTTGAAGGAGCAAGATAAAAACCCACCAGACCTAACAAATGAAGAGGAAATAGGCAGTCTACCTGAAAAAGAATTCAGAATAATGATAGTAAAGATGATCCAAAATCTTGGAAATAGAATGGAGAAAATGCAAGAAACATTTAGCAAGGACCTAGAAGAACTAAAGATGAAACAAACAGCAATGAACAACACAATAAATGAAATGAAAAATACTCTAGATGGGATCAATAGCAGAATAACTGAGGCAGAAGAACGGATAAGTGACCTGGAAGATAAAATAGTGCAAATAACTACTGCAGGGCAGAATAAAGAAAAAAGAATGAAAAGAACTGAGGACAGTCTCAGAGACCTCTGGGACAACATTAAACGCACCAACATTCGAATTTTAGTGGTTCCAGAAGAAGAAGAGAAAAAGAAAAGGACTGAGAAAATACTTGAAAAGATTATAGTTGAAAACATCTCTAATATGGGAAAGGAAATAGTTAATCAAGTCCAGGAAGCACAGAGAGTCCCATACAGGATAAATCCAAGGAGAAATACACCAAGACACATATTAATCAAACTGTCAAAAATTAAATACAAAGAAAGCATATTAAAAGCAGCAAGGGAAAAACAACAAGTAACACACAAGGGAATCCCCATAAGGTTAACAGCTGATCTTTCAGCAGAAACTCTGCAAGCCAGAAGGGACTGGCAGGACATATTTAAAGTGATGAAGGAGAAAAACCTGCAACCAAGATTACTCTACCCAGCAAGGATCTCATTCAGATTTGATGGAGAAATTAAAACCTTTACAGACAAGCAAAAGCTGAGGGAGTTCAGCACCACCAAACCAGCTCTACAACAACCGCTATAGGAACTTCTCTAGGCAAGAAACACAAGAGAAGGAAAAGACCTACAATAACGAACCCAAAATAATTTAGAAAATGGGAATAGGAACATACATACCGATAATTACCTTAAATGTAAATGGACTAAATGCTCCCAGCAAAAGACAAAGATTGGCTGAATGGATACAAAAACAAGACCCATATATTTGCTGTCTACAAGAGACCCACTTCAGACTTAGAGACACATACAGACTGAAAGTAAGGGGATGGAAAAAGATATTTCATGCAAATGGAAACCAAAAGAAAGCTAGAGTAGCAATTCTCATATCAGACAAAATAGACTTTAAAATTAAAGACTATTAGAAGAGACAAAGAAGGACACTACATAATGATCAAGGGATCGATCCAAGAAGAAGATATAACAATTGTAAATATTTATGCACCCAACATAGGAGCACCTCAATACATAAGGCAAATACTAACAGCCATAAAAGGGGAAATCGACAGTAACACATTCATACTGGGGACTTTAAAACCCCACTTTCACCAATGGACAGATCATCTAAAATGAAAATAAATAAGGAGGCACAAGCTTTAAATGCTACATTAAAGAAGATGGACTTAATTGATATGTATAGGACATTCCATCCAAAAACAACAGAATACACATTTTTCTCTAGTGCTCATGGAATATTCTCCAGGATAGATCATATCTTGGGTAACAAATCAAGCCTTGGTAAATTTAAGAAAATTGAAATTGTATCAAGTATCTTTTCTGACCACAATGCTATGAGACTAGATATCATTTACAGGAAAAGATCTGTAAAAAATACAAACACATGGAGGCTAAACAATACTTAATAACGAAGTGATCACTGAAGAAATCAAAGAGGAAATAAAAAAATACCTAGAAACAAATGACAATGGAGACACAACAACCCAAAATCTATGGGATGCAGCAAAAGCAGTTCTAAGAGGGAAGTTTATAGCAATACAATCGTACCTTATGAAACAGGAAACATCTCGAATAAACAACCTAACCTTGCACCTAAAGCAATTAGAGAAAGAAAAACAAAAAAACCCCGAAAGTTAGCAGAAGAAAAGAAATCATAAAAATCAGATCAGAAATAAATGAAAAACAAATGAAGGAAACGATAGCAAAGATCAATAAAAATAAAAGCTGGTTCTTTGAGAAGATAAACAAAATAGATAAACCATTAGCCAGACTCATCAAGAAAAAAGGGAGAAGACTCAAATCAAGAGAATTAGAAATGAAAAAGAAGTAACAATTGACACTGCAGAAATACAAAGGTTCATGAGAGATTACTACAAGCAACTCTATGCCAATAAAGTGGACAACCTGGAAGAAATGGACAAATTCTTAGCAATGCACAACCTGCCTAGAGTGAATCAGGAAGAAATAGAAAATATGAACAGACCAATCAGAAGCACTGAAATTGAAACTGTGATTTAAAATCTTCCAACAAACAAAAGCCCAGGACCGGATGGCTTCACAGGCGAATTCTATCAAACATTTAGAGAAGAGCTAACACCTATCCTTCTCAAACTCTTCCAAAATATAGCAGAGGGAGGAGCACTCCCAAACTCATTCTACGAGGCCACCATCACCCTGATACCAAAACCAGACAAGGATGTCACAAAGAAAACTACAGGCCAATATCACTGATGAACTTAGATGCAAAATTCCTCAACAAAATATTAGCAAACAGAATCCAACAGCACATTAAAAGGATCATACACCATGATCAAGTGGGGTTTATTCCAGGAATGCAAGGATTCTTCAATATATGCAAATCAATCAACGTGATACACCATATTAACAAATTGAAGGAGAAAAACCATATGATCATCTCAATAGATGCAGAGAAAGCTTTCGACAAAATTCAACACCCATTTATGATAAAAACCCTGCAGAAAGTAGGCATGGAGGGAACTTTCCTCAACATAATAAAGGCCATATATGACAAACCCACAGCCAACATCATCCTCTGGTGAAAAACTGAAAGCATTTCCACTAAGATCAGTAACAAGACAAGGTTTCCCACTCTCACCACTCTTATTCAACATAGCTTTGGAAGTTTTAGCCACAGCAATCAGAGAAGAAAAGGAAATAAAAGGAATCCAAATCAGAAAAGAAGAAGTAAAGCTCTCACTGTTTGCAGATGACATGATACTATACAAAGAGAATCCTAAAGATGCTACCAGAAAACTACTAGAGCTAATCAATGAATTTCTTAAAGTAGCAGGATACAAAATTAATGCACAGAAATCTCTGGCATTCCTATACACTAATGATGAAAAATCTGAAAGTGAAATCAACAAAACACTCCCATTTACCATTGCAACAAAAAGAATAAAATATCTAGGAATAACCCTACCTAAGGAGACAAAAAGACCTGTATGCAGAAAATTATAAGACACTGATGAAAGAAATTAAAGATGATACAAATAGATGGAGAGATATACCATGTTCTTGGATCGGAAGAATCAACATTGTGAAAATGACTCTACTACCCAAAGCAATCTACAGATTCAATGCAATCCCTATCAAACTTCCACTGGCATTTTTCACAGAACTAGAACAAAAACTTTCACAATATGTATGGAAACAAAAAAGACCCCGAATAGCCAAAGCAATCTTGAGAATGAAAAATGGAGCTGGAGGAATCAGGCTCCCTGACTTCAGACTATACTACAAAGCTACAGTAATCAAGACAGTATGGTACTGGCACAAAAACAGAAAGACAGATCAATGGAACAGGATAGAAATCCCAGAGATAAACCCATGCACATATGGTCACCTTATCTTTGATAAAAGAGCAAGGAATGTATATTGGAGAAAGGACAGCCTCTTCAATAAGTGGGGCTGGGAAAACTGGACAGGTACATGTAAAAGTATGAGATTAGATCACTCCCTAACACCATACACAAAAATAAGCTCAAAATGGATTAAAGACCTAAATGTAAAGCCAGAAACTATCAAACTCTTAGAGGAAAACATAGGCAGAACACTCTATGACATAAATCACAGCAAGATCATTTTTGACCCACCTCCTAGAGAAATGGAAATAAAAACAAAAATAAACAAATGGGACCTAATGAAACTTCAAAGCTTTTGCACAGCAAAGGAAACCATAAACAAGACCAAAAGACAACCCTCAGAATGGGAGAAAATATTTGCAAATGAAGCAACTGACAAAGGATTAATCTCCAAAATTTATAAGCAGCTCATGCAGCTCAATAACAAAAAACCAAACAACCCAATCCAAAAATGGGCAGAAGATCTAAATAGACATTTCTCCAAAGAAGATATACAGACTGCCAACAAACACATGAAAGAATGCTCAACATCATTAATCATTAGAGAAATGCAAATCAAAACTACAATGAGATATCATCTCACACCAGTCAGAATGGCCATCATCAAAAAATCTAGAAACAATAAATGCTGGAGAGGGTATGGAGAAAAGGGAACCTTCTTGCACTGCTGGTGGGAATGTAAATTGATACAGCCACTGTGAAGAACAGTATGGAGGTTTCTTTAAAAACTACAAATAGAACTACCATATGACCCAGCAATCCCACTACTGGGCATATACCCTGAGAAAACCATAATTCAAAAAGAGTCATGTACCAAAATGTTCATTGCAGCTCTATTTACAATAGCCCGGAGATGGAAACAACTTAAGTGTCCATCATCTGATGAATGGATAAAGAAGATGTGGCACATATATACAATGGAATAAAAAGAAACGAAATTGAGCTATTTGTAATGAGGTGGATAGACCTAGAGTCTGTCATACAGAGTGAAGTACGTCAGAAAGAGAAAGACAAATACCGTATGCTAACACATATATATGGAATTTAAGAAAAATAATGTCATGAAGAACCTAGGGGTAAGACAGGAATAAAGACACAGACCTACTAGAGAATGAACTTGAGGATATGGGGTGGGGGAAGGGTGAGCTGTGACAAAGCGAGAGAGGCATGGACATATATACACTACCAAACGTAAGGTAGATAGCTAGTGGGAAGCAGCTGCATAGCACAGGGAGATCAGCTCAGTGCTTTGTGACCGCCTGGAGGGGTGGGATAGGGAGGGTGGGAGGGAGGGAGACGCAAGAGGGAAGAGATATGGGAACATATGTATATGTATAACTGATTCACTTTGTTATGAAGCAGAAACTAACACACCATTGTAAAGCAATTACACTCCAATAAAGATGTAAAAAAAAAAAATGGAACGGAAGATGACACAGGTTACATAATAATACAGAAACCTAAAAGAATATATGTGATCTATTAGAATTAATAAGTGAATTTAGCAAAATCATTGAGATACCAAAACAAATTGTATTTTTACATATCATTCAAAAAGAATTTGAAAATGAAACTTTTTAACATGACACTATTTTTAAATGATACCTATACCTAGAAAAGTAATACAAAGAAATAAATCGAATGAAAGATGTTCAAAACTCAATATAGAAAGCACAAAAGCATTACTGAAAGAAACTAAAGATGTAGAGAGAAATTTCCTAATTAAGTAATGGAAGACTCAGTGTTGCAAAGATGTCAGTTTTCCTCCATATTGACCTATAGATATCATACAATCCCATTCAAAGTTCTTCTGAAATTTTTTAATGAAAAATGACAAGGTGATTCTAAAATTGATATGAAAATTCAAGGGCTCTACAATAGTCACAGCAATCTTGAAGAACAATGACATTGGTAGAGTGATGGGAAAGTATGATCTTTACATTAAATATTTCTTGGGTGAATGAGACATCCATATTTTAAAAACTGAATCTTAATCTCTATCACATAGGATACACACACACACACACACACACACACACACACACACACACACACACGTTAATTCCAGATAGAATAGATCCAAATTAGATCCTCATTCCTTCCCTTTCCACTCAGAAGGTAAAAATATAAGGTAACTAGATGATAGCATAAGACGTATCTTTATAACCTTTCTTAAACAGAGCCTAAAGAGCAATAAGCCTAGAGGGAAAGATCATAAAGACTACATTATTCTGTTTATCAGAAGCCAACTTTAGGAGTGAAAAGTAGAAGATGTTTGCAAGCCATATATTAGACAAAGGACTTATATTTCAAATATATAAAGCACCACTGTAAATCAATAGGAAAAAACAGCAACCAGTTGTATTTTTTTGTATCTTTATTGGAGTATAATTGCTTTACAATGTTGTGTTAGTTTCTGCTGTACAACAAAGTGAATCAGCTATACGTATACATATATCTCCATATCCCCTCCCTCTTGCGTCTCCCTCCCACCCTCCCTATCCCACCCCTCTATGTCATCACAAAGCATCAAGCTGATCTCCCTGTGCTATAGCTTCCCACTAGCCATCCATTTTACATTCAGCAACCAGTTTTAAATAATTGACAAAAGGCATAAAAGAGGACATCCAAATAACTGATAAACTTATGAAATACTGTTGAGCCCTACATCAAGGACACACTGTATCAAGGACACAGGACAAAAATTCCAGAATTAACCAAGCCCCCACTGCAACTGTTGCCATGGGCTCTCCTAATCTAAACCGGACAGCCCCCCGACTCCGTATTAAGCAAAATAATCACCATGTAGTAACCTCATAGCATCCTGACAAGAATGACCTAATGCCATCTTGCCAGCAGGAATTCTCTTTGTCCTAAGGCTATAAAAGTTGGCTACTAGCTCACAAAAAGGATCGGGAAGTCGGCCCGCTGTATTTGCAGCACCCCTCACTAACTCTGTTCTTTGTTCTCAAGAAACTCACTCTTTTCTAAAATACTTCATGTCTGGAAATTATTCTTCCAACCCGCACTCAGACCACGATAAATACATTCAACATCATTAGTGATTAAGAAAGTTCACTTTAAAATCACAGTGGTATATCATTACACACCATTATATTGGCTATTAGTTGCTGCTGTTCCAAAACAGAGAATAGCATGTATTTGTGGGGATATAGAATAATGAAAACTCTCCAGCATTGCTGGTATGGATGCAAACTGTGCAACCACTTTGGGAAATTTTGTCATTATCCACTCAGTCTGAAGTTATGCACATCCTTTGACCCAGCATTTTCACTTCAAGTTATACAGCTCACAGAAATACGTGCTTGTGAGCACCAGACACTTGCACAGATGCTCATGGCACATTATGTGAAATAGCCAGAAACTGAAAACAGTACATATGTCCCTCAACAGCAAACAGGATAAATAAATTGTGTTATATTCAGACTAAAAATGAATTAACTACAGCTATTCAAAACAACACATAAAAATCTTAAAAGCATAATGTTGAAAGACAGAATCCAGGCACAAAAGATTAAAAGCTCTATGAATCCACTAACATAAATCTTATATAAAGACAGAATAGGTTACCTTTTGGGAAAGGGTAACGACTGGGAGAGAGCAAGGGGGAAGTTTATAGGGTTGTAATAATGTAGTTTTTAACCTGAGTGATAGTAATATTGGTATGTTTATTTGGTAAAAATTCATCAAGCTTATATTATATATATATCTATGTGTGTATACATGTGTATATATGTGTGTATATATGTTATAGTTCATAAATGATGTTTACAAATGCTGTAGGAAAGAAGATTAAATGTTTACTGAAGAATTTGTAGAGCTAACATTTTGTTGATTGGTTGGTCTGTGTCACAGTGGCCCTTTTACAGGACAGGGTAGAGTCAGTGAGATCGCCCACTGATCTAATTTCTATCAAAGGACGTACTGATAAGAACACTCAGATATGTTCCATTTGAGCACAATGTGCCTCCTTTGCAAAGAGCAGGGCAGGCATTGGCTGTTGTCTTTCCAGTGTTGGAAATGGATTCACACTGATTTATCTCTATTTTCTCATATTCCACCCCCACCCACTACCACCACCAATAATCATGGCCATTTATTTTGTAGTGCTCAGGCAAAGTTGGGGCTGCAGTCTTTGGCCCTGAAAATAACAAAGGTGACTTGTCCTGTGATGACTTGGGAACAGCTTTCCTGATCCCCAGTCCTATTCCGCCATGCTTTAAAAGAGCATTCTGGACAAGAGGGAGATACAACCATGAAAGCCATGGACACATGGGTGAAGGATGGTTCTAAAGGCGTTCACACTGAGAGTGTGAGTGGGAAGGGGGGAGGAGATGGCTGAGGCTAGAACCCTGGATAGATAAATGCCAGCATTTAGAATGCGTACACATAGAGGTGCCAGGAAAAAACTACTGCAAAGGGGCAGTCAGAGAGGTGAAAGGACAGCGTGAAACCAGGAGAAGTCTGTTCTAACAGGTCTGCATAGTCTCTCCAGAAAGATCCTGATTCTCTGACTACAAGCCCGAAGGAACACGAAGGAGTGGGAGAGAGGAGCAGACTCCACATCCCAGCCAGCCAGCAACAGATACTGAGAGGAGAGTTAAGCTCACTATGTTCCTGGGACCCATTTCAAAAACAAAATGACATTGTCCCCTCCTCCACAGCACAAGTTCAAACTGTCACTGAGCAGATCCTTCCCATGGGTCTCCCTTCAGAAGCCCTGAGGCAGAGAATGCCCCATCCATTATGAGCAGTTCTCAGTGCAACCCTGGGAGTGATAAAGAAGAGCTAGAAGTCAAGGGCTGGTGGCCCATTAGAACTAAATTAGGGTACACTAAATTACTGTACAAACATTTGTTTGTCATATAAAAGCAAGGCTTGATGTACCCACTGGGCACACAGACCCAATGAAATCCTCCCAAAGGGAGGTAGGGAAAGTGGCTCTTCCTACTTTGGCATTCAGGATACCTCTGTTTCTATTTCAGACCTTCCTCTCCCACACTGGTTTAACCTCAGAAAATTCATAACCATGTGACAAAGAGAAAATAAAATGAAATAAAGACAGTTCCAGCATTTCAACGTGCATTCCTATTCTCATGTTTCTAAACTTACATCTTACATTGAACATCTCTTCAAGCAAATGACTTGCTCTCCCAAAACACACCTCCAGACCTTCCCACCAGAGCATCTCCCTTGAATGCCCCTTTCATCTTGACATTAGCACCTTGTGATCTCCAACATCACTTGTGAACTCTCAGCTCTCTCCATGATCCAGCCTCTCCTTACCTGCTCACCTGTTCTCCCTGCTCTTAAGAGAGGTGACCCTTCTCTCACATCCATCTCCCCCATCCCCATTCACCTTTGCTTCATCCTCTCCTCATGCCTCATTCCTTCCCTTTCCACTCAGACACCTCCAGCCAAGTGAAGCTGTCTCTACCTCTCCTGCTGCTGACTTCCTTCTGGGGCCCTACAGCACCACATCTGCAGTACATAATTTTCATTCATTATCTCCCATAGAGCATGTGTGTAGTGTTTTAAAAGATGGCCAACTGTGGGTTCAGGGTTATCTCCAGGGAAACCAGCAGGCTGTCTCCTTAGAAGCCTCACAGGGTGACATTCTTTAGTTTAATGAATATTTCCAGGCCCAGGGTTTGAATACTGGACTTGCAGGCTCAGACACCAAATGTGCCATCACACCATGAGTAGACTGTTCTCTAAAAAGGACTTGCATAACCCAGGTTCGTAACACCCACTCGCTTATAGCCAGTATAGGAGAGTCGTTGTGAGCTGAGACACTGAGGCCAGTCTACCTAGATTCAAACTCCAGCTCCCCTACCTGCTGGCTGTGCTACCTTGGGCCAAGTACTGAACCTCTCTGGGCTATATTTCCTTGTGTGTAAAATGGAGATAGTAATAGTAACATCCTCAAAGATGGTCATGATGACTAAATGAGTCAATACATGCAAAGGGCTCAAAACAAAGCTTGGCACGTACTAAGCACTCAGTAAAGTTCAGCTATCATTTTTTAAAATTAAATCAGAAAAGGAATTTATTAATTTGTAATGACAAATACGTCTCAGCTAGCCTAGTCTGTGCTTGGTAAACAAAGAGCAAGACCAAGTAGAGTTTGTTACAGGACTCAAATAATATAAGCAGTAGAGCATGATGGTTAAGAACTTGGGCTTTCAATCCTGGCTCCAGCATTTATTAACTGTGTAACCTTGAGCGACTTCTCTAACTTCTCTAAGCCTAAATTCCTCCTCTATACAACAGGGATGATAGGATTTTCAACACAGGATTGTTGTTAAGATGAATGGAAAAAGTCTACGTGGGGCTTCACACTGTGCCCAGCACACAGAAACCACTCAATCTATAATAGCTCTTGTGGTTAATATTCAGCCCTAGCCCACTCTTCACTTTGCTCTACTTAACTACCTCTGGAAACAATCAGCCTCTCTTTCTCTCCTTTCCTTGTTTTATTTTATTTAACAGCCAGATAGCATCTTCTAACATTATGATCCTTGTGCAAACTCATTTCTTCCATCTGGAGGGATCAACAGACAATCAATATAGAAATGATTTGGAAAGTTTAAAGTACTATACAACGTTAACCACTAATGGTAATAATTTTTAAAAATGTACATGTACCCTAATTTGAAAAGAAACACATAGTTAAGGGAAACATACTAGACCCCAAAATAGAATATCTCAGATTCCCCATCCACAAATTAGGAATACTAATGACTTTTCTGTAGCATGGCCTGAAATGTGAAATGAGGGGTGTAAATCTTCTTAAAAGCATGGGTTCTATAGAAATGGCAAACAGAATGTAATCCTCATGTGGGAGGGATATTGAGGCACCTCACTTCTGGCAGCACAGAATCAAGATGAGCAATGAAGCACAAAATGAAACCAGAATTGGCTCCTTGAATATTACCTTGTCTCTTACCATCCATTACAACTGTCAACTCCTCAACTAAGGAGCGAGGACTGAAGCCCAAGTCTGGCAAGAGCCTCATTCTTATTTCCAATGTATCTGTACTGGGATCCATTAGAGATTTAGGACTGTGTTTTCTTCCATGCCTGTAAAAATATTGCATATGGCAGTTATCTGCAAGAGACGAACAATGAACATCAAGGAAAACAAATGCAACTCTCGAAATAGATTCTGTCTACAAAGGGTGATCATAGAATATATGCCTCAGTCTTCAAAATCCAAAACACCTGGAATGTCTTACGGAATCCTAACTAAGCAGGTAGACCTCAGAAAGCCTCATAGTTCCAACAGTTACGCATTTTAGGGACTAGAGCTCCTGTTGCCCTAGGAACACTCATGCTGGCTGATAACCAACATTCTACTACTGACCTTCTGGTATGATGGATGTTAAAATGTAAATTGCCCCATGAAGACTGTTATGTTAAGATGCACAGACATTTGCATCTTAATAAGTGTCAGATCATTTTGTGGGCATGAGTTAGCTTTTCAAGGAGGAAAAATACACATTGAATCAAAAAGTAGTGGACACCAGCCACTTTACAATTTTACCTAGGTCGGATCTCAAGCTGTGGCTACTGATTCAATTGATTGAAAAGGACCACTTCATAAAAGTGGAACCACTTCCCTTATGAAAACCTTCTGTTTTATCTCCAAGAGGAATGGCATTGCAGTTTTGAATGTGACCATCTGGACAGGAGAAAATTGAATACATCAATTTATCTGAAAATCATACTTGGAAGGATAAAGAATTTCAGAGAAACTTTAGTGTTTCTTCAAAATGAAAGAACTTGTTATCTCTCAGAACACTGAGTAGATAAAAGAAAATTAGAAAAACCTAGAAATCTCTGTTTATCTCCTTAATTGAAGCAGAATTGTTTTCCACAACCCAAGAAAATGCAGGTGACAATGAAATATAGTCTGAGGTACACAAAGTAGTTCTTTGATCAGGGAAAACAAAAGAGAAGCTATTTAAGGAGCTGAGGTTTTACCAAAGGTGAGAGCAACTGGAAAGTATCTCTAGGTGTAGGGCTGGCTGTGTTCCTCTTTGGAACGGGGCTTGATCTGGGGGCAGCAGAATCGGGCTGCCCAGAACTTTTTTTGAGCACTGGCTGGCCCAGGCCTGGAAGGAGCCTTGGTGATGATAGAGCCACAGCATTAGAAAAAAAAGACAAAACCTAGTTTTACCCACAAGACAGGGGAAACAGGGGCCTTGAGGATTCACATCTTGGGAGGCCACTTCTTAAGAAAACAAATATGACACAGTGTTCTTAGCAGCCTCAAGAGGCATAGAAACTGCTTGAGTCTGTAGCTCCCTCAGTCAGGAGTGTCAGTGACTATTTACCAAAGCTAGAAGGGTCATCTGAGTTTTGCATGGGAAAGAAGACAAACACCCAAGGCATTCCCATTCCTAGCAGGAAGCAAAACAAATCCCCCTTCCTCCTTATAGCAGACTGGGCCCGCAGAACCCAGATTAGTGCTCTATAATACAGGGCAAAGGGCAAATTGAATTCCACCTCAGAACAACTGGCCAAAGAGCTATCCAAGGCTTGTCATTAAAATAAAATAAAGCCTCTCAGCTTGCACAATCAAATTTTAAGTGGACTTTTGATTTTCAAGATCGTAATTTGATTCCCTGAATTATATTCATGTTTGGCACCTGCCATCTTGGGTGAAACTTCCCAAACCTGACCAATAACCAGAATCGCAAGGGAGAGGGGGCATGGGGAGTGGGGGAGGCTTGAAAGAGAGGCTAAAGAACTACTGAATCACCATCCCTAGGGTGGGACTTGGAAACGAGTGCATATGTCCCCAAAAGATTCACAACCACTGTGTTTATAACGGCTCCATTCCCCATAGTTCCAAAGCAAAAACCACCCAAATTTTCAACTAGAGAATGGATAAACAAATTTCAGCAGAACAAAATAACACATAGCAGTAAAAAAGAAAAAAATCACTGATGCAACAATATGGATGAATTCTGAAAGCATTATATTGAGCAAAAGAAATCAGACTCAGAGCAGCACAAACTGAGTGATTCCATCCTTAAGAAGTTCAAGTAAAGGCGAAATTAATCTATGGTGATAGAAATCAGAATGGGAGTAACTTTTGACTGTAAAGAGGTTTGGACTATAAAAAAAAAGAAGGAATTTTTTGGGGTGATGAATATATATAATTATTTATTTATGCAAAACATCCATCAAACTATATACTTCACATTAGTGCATTTTCCTATATATAAATTAATTTATTTATTTGTTTTTATTTTTGGCTGTGTTGGGTCTTCGTTGCTGCACGCGGGCTTTCTCTAGTGGCGAGCGTGGGCTACCCTTCGTTGCAGTGTGCAGGCTTCTCATTGCGGTGGCTTCTCTTGTTGTGGAGCATGGGCTCTAGGTGCACGGGCTTCAGTAGATGTGGCACTTGGGCTCAGTAGTTGTGGCTTGCGGGCTTAGTTGCTCCATGTAGTTGTGGCACGGGCTTAGTTGCTCCATGGCACGTGGGATCATCCCAGACCAGGGCTTGAACCCGTGTCCCCTGCATTGGCAGGCAGATTCTTAACCACTGTGCCACCAGGGAAGCCCTTTTTATTTATTTTTAAAGAAACTTTTTTAATAAGGTAGGAACTATCTGTTTTTCAAATGTTTGGTAAATCATTTCTGCTATACTAAATATTTTGCTTAAAAAAATGTTCAGCACATACACACACATACCAACTCATTCCCCACTCACTTACTTGTTGTAGTGTTGAATGCTGTTACTCTTGGATAACCTGCATCTTAACAAAATAAACTATGCATTTTTAAATCTGTCAAATTCACTAAATTGTTTTATTGCCTTGTTTTCATAATGTTAAAATTCCTAACAGGTATTTTATTATTTCTAACCTGGCCTTGTAATAAAAACAAGTGTCAGTATGTAACCAAATGCAGGTCAGTTCCAATCAGGAAAGTCATAAACTCCCTTTTAATTCTATTGTGAATTATTATATAAGACGCCATGTTTTAAGCTTTAGGAGTTACTTATTCAAATGTTTTAAAATATAGCTTTTTTTTCTTAATTGTGGTGTAGTTTTTTTACAATGTTGTGTTAGTTTCTACTGTATAGAGAAGTGGAGTTCCCGGTGCTATACATCAGGTCTCATTAGTTATCTATTTTATACGTATTAGTTAGTGTATATACATCAATCCAATTCTTTTAGTCTCCTAGAATTACTGCTAAAAATATTGAATGACCTGAAATTGTAAGTTGGTTGTACAACCAATCATCACAATGTTTCCATTTTATAATTATTAGGGCACTGCTGGTGTTTCTGAGGCTGCAGACTGGCCTCTGCTTATCCCATCAACTGCTCTTGTGTGTGTTCCAATTAGCGTAGACTCCTGTGTCTTCACTTCTCTCCTCCCTGCCCTACCCACCTACCCCAGCAAGGAGAGCTCATCTGAGTTCCCACAAGCTTCCTACATGTTTCTCAATGAACTGGTTTCTGGATCAAATTTTCCTTCCCCTTCCTCTTTCTCTGCTACTCACTCCCATCAATGCTGTTTGATTACAATTTTGAAGCGTTAAAAAAATAATAATAAAATGGCAATTACATAGTCTACAATAAATATTTTACTCCCCCCCAATTGTTACCTGAGGAGTAGGTCAGCGGAAATATGCACTTTCCATCTGTAAGGGGTCCCTTATGCATGTTGTAATTTAGTTTACATCTGGCTTTCAACTCATGCCTGCAATTCCAAATGAAACTCCTGAACAGATTAATGAGTGCTTTTATGAAATAAACAAGAAAGAAAATAACCTAGAAAATCTTCCAGCATCCAATAGAGTCCCGAAATATATAACTTTATTTCAGTGACAACTGTGGCCAAATATTAAATAGGGAATTTGAACACTGTTAAGTACTAAAGAGAAGGTGCTTGTATTTGTTAGAGCTGATGCTCATAGAACATATATGAATCTTCAAGTGTTCTCTTAGTTTCCTGAGACTCCTAGATTCACAAATCTGGAATTTAATGCAACTGGAACTTGCTTGCATCTCTGGTTAAGTAAATTCCTAATTTACTTAATTCCCATGACTCTAAGAGGACACCTGTTCAAGGTGGGACCAAATGCCTGTGTAATTCCTACCAGCCAAAGCACCTGCAATTGAATTTTCAGGCATGACTTTCAGAAGCAAAATGCCCAGGATAGTAGGGACACATCTAACCCTTCCATAATTTTAGATACAGGAGTAGTGGCAAGTAAAGAGTGAAAGAAAACATGTGTGTAAAACTGTCAGCCTATCAACTCTCAACAAATAAAAAGATTCTACTCATCTAAACTCTTGGTCTAATGACTGATAACTTGAACTGATGGTTCCTGTGCTTATCAAAATAGCATCTGTCAATCCTGGCAAGAAGATGTATTGTGTCTGTGTGTCCTCTCACAGTGCTAAAACTAATTATTAGGGTCTTTAAAATCCTTTTGATGGATTAAGAGTTCCTGGTGAGCGCAGTTAAACAAACCATTAGGTTGAGAAAAATTTTTTTCCACGCTGCAATGATCCACTAATGAGCTGACTGCTGCCATATTAATCAATTAGGAACTTGAACAAGAGAAAATCTGAACTATTTTTTTCTTTGTTTTCTTTTCCTCTTTTCAAACTGAGATGATTTCTTTTTTCACATCTTTATTGGGGTAAAATTGCTTTACAATGGTGTGTTAGTTTCTGCTTTATAACAAAGTGAATCAGTTATACATGTACATATGTTCCCATATCTCTTCCCTCTTGCGTCTCCCTCCCTCCCACCCTCCCTATCCCACCCCTCCAGGGTGTGACCGCCCTCCAGGCGGTCACAAAGCACCGAGCCGATATCCCTGTGCCAGGCGGCTGCTTCCCACTAGCTATCTACCTTACGTTTGTTAGTGTGTGTATGTCCATGACACTCGCCCTGTCACAGCTCTGAGGTGATTTTTATATATAACAAAACACAGATTTTTAAGAGTATACTTGATGAGTTTTGATACATGTATATATCCATGTAACCATAATGCTGGTTAAGATATAAAATATTTCCATCACCAGAAAAAGGTCCCTCATGCCCTCTCCAGTGAATCCCACCACAAACACCCGGAGGCAACCCTGGTTCTAATTTCTATTACCATAGATTAGTCTTGCTTGTTCTAGAGCTTCATGTAAGTGGAATCAGACAGTATGTACTATTTTGTATCTGGCTTCTTTCACTCAATGTTTTCAAGGTTCATCCATGTCTGTATTTTATTGGTTATTATGTGAGTATATCACAGTTTGTTTTTTCACCCTCTTGGTAACGGACATTTGGGTCGTTTACAGTTTGAGGCCGTGATAAATAAGCTGCTCTGGACATATTTGTACAAGTGTTTTGGTAAACATATGCTTTATTTCTCCTAAGTAAATATCTAGAAGCAGACTTGCTGAGTCGCAGGATAGCTATAGGGTTTAACATTAAAAGAAATTGCTGAGCCTTTTTTTTTCATATGAAAATTTCCACCTCCTCTAATTTCTTCCGCTGATGCCCAGAGGCCAGACCCCAACCTCAGGCCCATTCTAAAGATAATGCATAATTTAAGATTTTTTGTTTCTTTTTTGCTTTCTGCTCTGGCAAGTAACTTTGGTTGTCATTGGCAAGACCAGTTTTAAGAACTCAATCCCAACCACTGAAAGTAAAAAGAATGTGCAAAAGAATTGTACCCAGACCAGGCCTTCAGAGGCTCTGCCAACAAGGGATGTTATGCTTTTTGTTACAAGGGCATCATTCCTGTGTTAGCCTCTGAGCTCAGGCAACTGGAAACTTTTTTTTTTTTCATAATACCACTTGGTTTTAGCAGTGAAGTCGCTGCTAAAAGGGAGGGCATTATGCAAATTAATATTACAAGTAAATGCATGTTACTAAAGTAATCTTGGACAAGACTTTCCCTTTATTTCTGCTTTGGAGACTTAGGGTTTCCCAAATCCTCTTGGGCAGTGTTCAATGCCTGACATCAGCGTTAGGGGGAGAAAGCAGTTGTTCACATTAAGGCAGATCCAGTTTTGGCATGATCCGCAGCCATGCTCTTCACAGGATTAAGATTCATCCCTTTGATAATATGAAAAACAAGAAAACAAAAGGCACTGCTTGAAAATAATGATTTAGCACAGAACACATTTTGTTTTAGTCAAAACTTTTTTTTTTTTTCCCCTAAGGAAAAAATGTGTGGGCTTATCTGCTGAAAATGCCAGCATGACTGTGAACACTGGGGAAATTAAAAGACTGAATAGAACAGATTTCTTAGGAAAATCAGTGTGGTATGCAGAGGGTTGCATGGTTTATTTATTAAGTTGTGTGCTAGGGGAGGATTATCTGCCTGAGACTTATCTATTACTTTGTGGCAGTGGTTTTTAAATAGAGAGGTTTTCTTGCATTGCACAAAGCCAAGTTCAAGTGGAATCTAAAACTCAGTCACTTTGGCAGCTTTGGTTATGACGTGGAAATCATAAAATCAAAGCTATAAATATTGTCTCTACCACCATCCCTTGCCCAGAAAAAGGAACGGCTTTGAAAAACATTCTGTAGCCTTTTGACATAGCACCAGGTATTCTTTCTTAGAAGCAGAGGTCAGCAGAATGTTAATGAAGGTGTTAGGCTGACAGTCAGTACATCCCCATTTACCACTGTGGCCAAAACCACTGTGGCCAAAAAGGACCAAGATAAAGATGCCTCTGTTATGTGAGGAAGAGATTCATAATCTGGAATACACGTTACAGAAAAGAGAACAACTGGCAGGATTGTAAATATCAGTGCAGCTTCTAGCACGGTGGCTGGGAGCCTTAAGGTTACATGCTGCCAGCTAATAATACTATTCTTTATTAATAATGTTTTTTGTTTTTAAATTGAAAAGTGCTTTATAGTTATTAGTCAATTTTCAGAATATCCTGAAAATAAACGGGCTGAGTCAATCCTTTTATTCTGATTTTATCTGAGAAGGAGAAGATGACTAGGAATAGAAAAGTCACACAAAGAATAAAGACAAATATTGGTCCCCAAGAATGCCTCCGCCCACTCCTAACCAAATTTAGTACTTTTAACCAAAAATATTAGTCTCTACAAAGAGCCTATGAAATGCTCTGTGATAGCTCTTCAAAATGTCATTCTCCAGTGAGTGTCCATGTTGAACAACAAAAATATGGAATATGGAACGTTAAAAACAGGATGGATTTTGTCCTATTTGGGGCCCCCACAGTTACTCCTGCATATGCAGCGTGATATCACTATTTCCCCCAAGGCAGCACTTGAAATTTCAGTGTCCTTGAAAGCAAACCTTTTGCCTCTTGGCAACAATCCAATTGGACCAGATATTTAATTAGAATTTCTTCCTAAATGCGTGGGGTACTTGCTTTTAGAAAATACTTGCTAATTAAAGAAAAGTTTGCACTTTCCATCAGAGAGAATGAATGACCTATTATTTCAAAGATGAAGCCTTTCTTCCACAGACACCATAGTCATTTGTTTTCTTTCAAGAATCATAGTTCCAACCTAGTACATTCTTACGAGTATTGTCATGACTGACAGACACGAGGAAGCACAAGTGTAACACGACTCATCCCATAACCAAATTCAATATGAGGAGAGTGGATCTTAGAACTCAACCAGGTGGTTTGGCTCCTGTGACATAACAGTTTTGTCATCAGGCAGTAAAATGCATCAAAATGGCTCTCTGATGAGACTTGACAAGAAGTGGCTCATCTCCAGGATTCCCTGAGTGGTAGGTACTCTCAGTCACCTTGGGTCTTGGCTTCCATCACTTCTCAGTCATGGAATAGAAATCCTGCTTCCTCTGAGATGACCTTGTGTTTCTTGAAAGGAGTTCATCTGGCCAGACTCAGATCATCAGGCTTCCCCTGAAACCATATCTGATTCCTGATTCCCATGATAGACAGGAAACAACAGGTTCATTGGGTAAAAGAGATTTGATTATTTGCTAATCTTCCTGTTTCAGAAGTCTAAAAACAACACACAAATTTTGGCTTTCAACACACAAATCCAATAAAAAGCCAAAGCCAAGAGTAGTTCAGAACCATTCGTTTTAACACACTTTTACTTAAGTTCTTTCCAAATTTAGAGAACCACATTGATTTAGCTACTGTCATTCAGGACTCTCTGACAATCTGCTTTGACAAGCCTCCATCCTGGGGTGAAAAATTTGTCCTGGATTTCCTGGGACTTTCCTAAATTTCACACTCACTGAAAGTTCCATGTACCCAAAACTCCCTTAGTCCTGGGAAAACTGATATGGTTGGTCACATTATTTTAATAGCCAACAGCCCAAAATCTCTTTCTGGAATCTCTTTGAGGATCTAACAAATGTTATTAAAATGAATCTCCTTTCAGTATCTTTCCTACAAGTTCATGCCATACTTCTAAATGATGGAGAGCAACAGATATACCGGTTTCCTAGGGCTACCATAACAAATTACCACAAACTAGGTGTCTTAAAACGACAGGAATGTATTGTCTCACAGTTGTGGAGGAGGCCAGAAGTTTGAAATCTTCCCTCCAAAGGCTACAAGGAATAATCCTTTCTTGTGTCTTCTAGCTTCTGGTGTTGGCCGGAAATCCTTGGTATTCCTTGGTTTATGGCAGCATAACTCCAGTTTGTGCCTCTGTCTTCACATGATCATCTTTCCTGTGTGTCTATGTCTCCTTGTGGCTCTCCTCTTCTAATAAGGAAATCAGTCATATTGGATTTAGGGCCAACCCTAATCCAGTCTGACCTCATTTTAACTTAATAATTACATCTGAAGAATGGATAAAGATGTGGTCATGGGAATGTAAATTGATACAGCCACTATGCAGAACAGTATGGAGGTTCCTTAAAAAACTAAAAATAGAACTACCATACAACTCAGCAATCCCACTACTGAGCATATACCCTGAGAAAACCATAATTCAAAAAGAGTCATGTACCACAATATTCATTGCAGCACTGTTTACAATAGCCAGGACATGGAAGCAACATAAGTGTCCATCAACAGATGAAATGATAAAGAAGATGTGGCATATATATACAATGGAATATTACTCAGCCATAAAAAGAAACGAAATTGAGTTATTTGTAGTGAGGTGGATGGACCAAGAGTCTGTCATACAGAGTGAAGTCAGAAAGAGAAAAACAAATACCGTATGCTAACACATATATATGTGGAATCTAAAAAAAAAAAAAAAAAAAATGGTTCTAAGGAACCTAGGGGCAGGACAGGAATAAAGACGCAGACATAGAGAATGGACTTGAGGATATGGGGAGGGGGAAGGGTAAGCTGGGACAAAGTGAGAGAGTGGCATGGACATATATACACTACCACATGTAAAATAGATAGCTAGGGGGAAGCAGCCACTTAGTACAGGGAGATCAGCTTGGTGCTTTGTGTCCACCTAGAGGGGTGGGAGGCAGAGGCAAGAGGGAGGGGGTATGGGAACATATGTATATGTATAGCTGATTCACTTTGTTATACAACAGAAACTAACACAACAGTGTAAAGCAATTATATTCCAATAAAGATGTTAAAAAGAAAAAGAAAAGATGTGGTACATATATACAATAGAATAGTACTCAGCCATAAAAAACAATGAAATAAGGCCATTTGCAGCAATATGGATGGACCTAGAGATTATTATAATAAGTGAAGCAAGTCAGAAAAAGACAAATACTATATGATATCACTTATGTGTCGAATCTAAAATATGACACAAATGAATTTATCTATGAAACAGAAACAGACTTGTAGATATAGAGAACAGACTTGTGGTTTCCAAGAGGGAGGGGGAATGGGGGAAGGATGGATTGGAAGTTTGGGAGTAGCAGATGCAACTATCATATATTGAATAGATAAACAACAAGGTCCTACTGTATAGCACAGGAAACTATATTTAATATTTAATAAACCATAATGAAAAAGAATATATATATGTATACATAAAACTGAATCACTTTGCTGTATAGCAGAAATTAATACATTGTAAATCTACTTCAATGAAATATATATATAAAATATATACATATATATATAAACTACATCTGTAAAGACCCTATTTCCAAACAAGATCATATTCACAAATACCAGGAATTAGGACTTCCACAAATCTTTTGAGGGAACATAGTTTAATCCATAACAGCAGATCATCCCATCTTCATGATTCCAGTGGTTCTCAACTCTGAACACATTAGAATCACTTGGGGGAATGTTAAACATGCAGACACACACACACACACACACACACACACACACACACACACACGCTCGAATGCCCCTTCCATTTTCTCCATCACGATCAATTAAATTTGAATATCTGGGGGAAGGCTGGGCATTAGTACAGTTTAAAGTTCCCCAGGGAATTCTCATATGCATCCACTGTCCATAACCCTTCACAGCCTTGAAGAATAATATGTGTAGCTAAAGATAAGAACTACTAAAATGGCTTTAAGTATGACCTCCTTTCTCCAAAATGTGTCCCTTCCAAACCAGCCTAAACTAATTTTAAGAGGTAACTCAAATTCTTATGTTTCCCTCAGTAAATTCTGAACCGACAGTAAAAATGTACATTTTAATAATACCAAGAAAGCTCCCAACAATTTATCTCACACAAGAGAAAATGTATCTGGCAATTTAATCTCCCAAAGTCAACATTTTTGATGTAAAGTTAATCTAGATATACATTTGACTCTTTTTACTGACCAGAAACTTTTCTTAGAGCAAAAGATTTCCATACTGTTCATTCCAGAGATACTAATAAATATTTCTAACCCAAGAAAATTGTGACCTTTCCAAGATGAGGGTCAACCAAGAACACAAAATTTTTCACAATAAATGATTTGGGGGAAAAATTCTTGGTTTCAGATATATGGGATTTTTTTTCTTCTGTACCTTCTCATTGCTTTGTGTTTTTTCCCCCTGTTTAAACAAACTGGAGTTAGGAAGCCATCTCTTGCTATTTGTTTTCCCACTCTTACCACCAGTTTTTTTTTTTTTTTAATTTACATTTTCAAGAAATAGCATTTTCTGAAGAATACTCATGCAGAGATGACCAGCAGGGAGCCTACTGAGATCCTATTGGATGCTGAACAAGTCAAGAGGACCATGGAGAAATGAAACGAGTGTTCTTAATGTAAGCAAGTCAAAGCTACTCCATTGTGCACTCATCTTACTTCCTTTCTCTGGGCTCTGAACACTCATATGCCCGCAGTACATTCATCAAGGCACTTTTCTTTCCTGCCAGATCTGTAAGGGGAAAGATTCACTTCTCCTTCCCAAGGTGTCAAGCTTCATTGTTATTGATGACTACAAGACGGCAATTACCTGATGAAGCTAATGGGTAAAAGCACTCAAAAGGCTATGTTTTGTGGTTCCACTGTCATAATCCATGTAAAACAAAGCAGACCCAACACAGCCTGACAAGATTTCAGCCTATTATTATTAGGGTCTTATTTAAGTTACAAGTTTGATGAAATTTACAATTTAGCCATTGCACTTAGCATGCTTTCCTTTTCTTTGAAAACTAACCCCAAGAGAGACATTTACAAAATTCCTACCTCCAAGCTGTCAGATGAGAAAAATGTCAAGTGGCATGGGTGGCCAGAGGGAGGGGTTGGAAGTGTACTTAGAATAGTAAACAAATACGAATGGAATTTCACAGCTAACTACTTTTTACTGCTTTGTCAGTGGATACAGCATACATATTCATCCTTGTTTTAACGCTCCTGTTAATCCTGCCATAGCATTGGAGAAAGAATGGTGTAAAAAAAAAAAGTCCCCATATCATCCCTCCTCCCTTTCTTATCCCTTCTTGATCAGATAAGCTCTTAACAAAGCATGAAGCTATTCCGTTAAATTTTAATGTTTTAGCTCCGGAGTAAGGATACCACTTCAGATGTCTTCCTTTGGAAAAGAGCAGTACCACCTTGAGAGGTCAGCAACATATAAATACTCCTAAGACAAGTTAGTTATGTTTTACCCATTCAAAGTGGGCACCGTAAAGTGATAACTAATGTCACACATGCACAAATATTTTATTGCAACAAATGTGAAGGCATCTTGCAAGAAAATTAACTCTAACATAAGTGTAGTGCATAGTGAATTTGTTTATTCATCTATTCACACAGTAGTCACTGAGCACTGACCCTGGGCCAAACACTGTGCTGAGTGCTGGGGACGCATAGGCACAGCCTCAGTGATGAGCAGGGAAGACGAGCATGCACCTGATCATTACAAGAGATTCTGTTAAGTTCTGTAAGAAGACTGTGTACTTTGCTCAGAAAACCCAGAGAAAAGAGACACTGTATCTCTGCCTGGTTGGGAGGTGGCAGGGAGGTTACAAATGACTTGAAACAGGAGATGGTTTTGATGTGGATATGTAAGAATGAACTATTTACAAAATTAATCAGCCAGGGAAGGACAGTCCAACGAACAGCACATGCAAAAGCATGGGGCCAGAAAAGGTGAAAGTACGAAATGTAGCACTGAGCGGCTACAGAATGTCTAGAGAGAGGTAGGAAATGAAGCAAGAGGTGGCACGGGTAGATTCATGAAGAAGTTTATGTGTCAAGCAAAGTGGTCCGAGCTTCATCTTCTGAGCCAAAGGGCAAAATATGGTGGCTCCCAGACATTTTTAATTGACCCACACACTGTTTGTTTTTTAAAACATTGAGATAATATTTAAAATTGAGGAATTTCTCCCTTCCCTCCAAAAATCTGAAATCTGGAGGTTTTTTTTAATATAGAACTGCTGGTGACAGTAGGCCTGTATACCCACATGGACTTCAATCAGTTGGATATGAGTAGCAGTCAGCTTCCCCACACAGAGCACTCACTTTTCAGTTGCCACAGTCCCTGAAATTCCCTACGGTCTTTCCAAGACCAAGATGAGTCTCAGCTGCCATTTGTCATTGAACCTGACCTTGTTTTTCATGTAGTTGAGAGAAATGTTTCTCTGAACCCATGTGTCTGTCACAGACAGAAGAACAAGAGATAGGGGGGAGACACATGATGGTTTGCTTTGTTCATTCATGTTACCTGCCTGGCTTCCAAAGTCTACAAATTTAGATTTGTAACCCCTTCTCTAGACAGAGAGAATCAAGGTAATAATAAGATGGCATAATAATAATTTGTAATATTAGTTATAATAATAAGCTGTAAGGCTTAGAAGGGCTTTGGAGTATTAGTAACTGTTACTTGACTAGAGGACTCAGGGTACCTGAATCCTGTTTTGGATTCTCTTCCATGGGATGTTCTTGATGGAGATAAACTCCCACGAGACAAGAGAAAATGGGAAACATGACCCATTTGATTAGTATGGGCTGGACTTGTGCTCCTCATTCCACTGCAGAGATTTTTATTAAACTGGGCTAAAGCACACAGTTTAGGCTTAACACAGGGCTGGCCTTTCCAGGTCTCTTCCAGCAAGGTAGGGACCAAGTGACACTGACAGCCCTGCAGAGACTTCAGAGGAAGAGAAACAGTAAGGTGGCTACGCCCAAACAGGGAAGGCAGCCTCCTGCTCAGCTCACCAGCTGGGACAGGACACAGGACCAAGGAGCATATTGGCAGGCATAGTCCTACCTATTACTAATGTGAGCCAATCCATGTCCAGGAATTTGAGTGCTCCTCTGCCAGATCCTTCAGAAAGGCTACCCTGGTTATAGTAAACAGGATGGCTTGGAAAGGGGGAAATTGGTGACAAGGACATCAGTGAGTAGGCGAACATGACTGTCTATGCAAGAAATGACACCCACCATCAAGGTGGGATGGAAATAATTTGTGTTTAACAAATGATATAAATACAACAGTGGGACACCTAAACCCAGTGTCATCTCCCCAGTACACCTCCTCTGCAGTGTTTGGGTTACCTCGGCTCAACCAGTGCCCCAGGCTACGTAAAACAGAAAAGCTAACCAGGCAGGGTGAAAATGGTTCCCTGAAGGGTTTTAAGTCCTTAGTGAAACCAGACTTGGCAGATGTCTCGGGAAGCCCACCAGGAAGTGAAACCCTGGACAGGACACAGTTTAAGAAACACATACTGCTGTTGGTGAAAGTTCTGTGCTGCCTCTTGGTCATGACAGGGAGGAGAAGTAGGCCCACCTCTGGGAGCTGACTGCATACCACACAAAGAATCAGTTAACAGAGGCCAGACTGCACGTGCCCCCTGGAGATTCCAGTCAAACACTACAAGCAAATCGAGTTAGAATCTGGCACAATTTCCCTGAAACATGTGGCCAGAGGAGAACAAATACAACTGTCCCACGGCCATTTGCGAATAACTGTGACAAGACTCTAAGTACCCAAACCTCCATCCCAGTAAGGCGAGTGCTCAGCCATAGGTAGCAGAAAATCCTGCTTTTTGGTGGCTTAAACAGAGGGTTTATTTCCCTCCCATCACAGGAAGTCCAGCGCGGGCAGTACAGGGCCAGTTCGGCAGCTGGACCAGGCTGCCAGGGATGCCTGCTCTCTGTTTTCCCTCCTCTGCCCTCCGCTCCTTGGCTTTATCATCATGCTTGTCACTTCCTGGCTGCCAGCAAGAGCGTCTGGCTCCCACAGCATCCTGAGCCTCAGGTTCACATTCAAAGCAGGAAGCAGTCTACAGAGAGGAGGGAGAATGAAGCAGCTTCTCAAAAGCAAGTCGAGACGAAAGGAGGCACCTCCAGCACAGGCTCTCATCCTCCCAGATCTACCAAGTATTCAGCAACTAAATTCCTATCCATGCATTCCAGACAACAGCCAGTATCCTTATAATAAATGTGGCTCATTTTCTTTTGTCTTGTTTATACTAGTTCATTTCTGTTACTTGCCAAAGGAAAAAAAAAAAGTCCAATCAAATGCATTCACGAGGTCAGATTCACCAGTTAATCATACAGAGACCTCAGAGTTTATGTGGCCTTTCATAAACTTTCATAAAGTTACGTTGGAGGTCCATTTCTAAACATTATGGTTAGTGGCTTACACAATCATAACTGGAATGGCAGCCACTATTTATCAAGCACATGCTACATTCCAGGCACTGTCTGGGGCATTCTATATGCATTCTTGTCATCCTCACATCCTGACAAGCAAATGTCCTTGTACATAAGAGTACTGATTCTCAGAAAAGTAACTTTCCTGAGACTGTTCAGCTAATAATGATTCAAAGACAGATCCATCTGACTCCAGGGCTCAGTCCACTCTATGGTTTTTTTTTTTGCTATTTTTTTGTTTGTTTTGCTATGGTTTTTTGAAGTGTGATCTGAGATTGCCAAATATTCAAATTCCTGAGTCCTTTTTAAACAGACTGATTTAGACTCTCTGGGGTTGGGACTGGAGTTTAGAGTTCAGGAATCTGCAGTTTAAACAAGTTTCTTGGCTAATTCGTCTCCAGGCTATTGATTCAAAACCATGGGAGCTTCCTGGTGAAATCTGGAACTGGTCCCTATACACAGAGGGCAAGGAAAGACCGTGGAAAGAGGCAGGCCTCTCCAGATTGGTAGGTAGCATGTTTAATAAGCAAGGGAACTTACAAGCAAGGTGCCACAAGACAAGTAGATCTCTGTACCTGCCTGCCAAAATCTTTTTCTCTCCTATTTTTTTAATTGAAATGTAGTTGATATACAATATTATATGAGTTACGGGTATACAGTATAGTGATTCACAATTTTTAAAGGTTCTACTCCAGTTATAGTTATTATAAAATACTGGCTATATTCTCCATGTTGTACAATATATACTTATGGCTTATTTTATACCTAGTAGTTTGTACCTCTTAATCCCCTACCTCTTGCCTGTCCCCCCTTCCCTTTCCCCACTGGTAACCACTAGTTTGTTCTCCTTATCTGTGAGTCTGCTTCTTTTTTGTTATATTCACTAGTTTGTTGTATTTTTTAGATTCCACATGTAAGTGATATCATATAGTATTCGTCTTTTGCTAACTTATTTCACTTAGCATAATGCCCTCCAAGTCCATCCATGTTGCTGCAAATAGCAAAATTTTATTATTTTTTACGGCTTAGTATTCCATTGTATATAAATATATATCCACATCTTCTTTATCCATTCATCTGTTGATGGACACTTAGGTTGCTTCCGTACCTTGGCTATTGTAAAGAATGCTACTATAAATATTGGGGTGCATTTATCTTTTTGAATTGGTGCTTTTGCTTCTTTCGGATATATACCCAGGAGTGGAATTGCTGGGTCATATTGTAGTTCTATGTTCAGTGTTTTGAGAAACCTCCATACTGTTTTCCACAGTGCTGCACCAATTTACTTTCCCACCAACAGTGTACTAGAGTTCCCTTTTCTCCATATACTCACTAACATTTGTTATTTATGTTCTTTTTGATGATAGCCATTCTGACAGGTGTGAGGTGATATCTCATTGTGGTTTTGATTGGCATTTCCCTGATGATTAGTGATGTTGAGCATCTTTTCATGTGCCCATTGGCCACCTGCATTTCCTTTTTGGAAAAATGTCTATTCAGTTCTTCTGCCCGTTTTTTAATTGGGTGTTTGTTTTTTTGATGTTGAGTTGCATAAGCTGTTTATCTATGTTGGATATTAAGCCCTTATCAGTCATATTATTTGCAAATATTTTCTCCCATTCAGTAGGTTGTCTTTTCATTTTGTCAATGGTTTGCTTTGTGAAAGCTTTTCAGTTTAATTAGGTCCCATTTATTTATTTTTGCTTTTATTTCCTTTGCTTTAGGAGATGCAATCTTAAAGGTATATATAAAGGCCTTAGGTGGGTTCAGTCACGTGTATAATCCAGGTGGTCTCAACATCACATTGCTCTCTGAAGGCTGCATGCTTGAAATAACTTCAGCTATGGAAATGGTGGGCAGAACATACAGTCCAACGAGGAAGGGGTGAGGAGCCTCCAACTGGCTGGGTCCAGCTCACAGGTCCACAGGCAGTCATGCCCTCCTGATGGAGGACCAAGATATGCTAGAGCCTAGAAGGCACAGCTTCTCGTCTTGGAGGCTGTCCTGTGGTTAGTGTGGTCTGTTCTCCTGTGGCTAATGCCTGCTGGCATTTTTCACTGGAGTCAGTAGTAGTGTAAGAAGAAAAAAAATTTTTTAATAAGAGGCTGAATTCTTCCTGTAGAAAATAATAGAAGAGACTTCTCCTACCTCATTTTTCTCAGAGCATTCACTTTAGAAAACTTATAATTGTTAAGTACTTTCTCCTTCTGTGATGCATATAAATCCTTTTGAAAACTAGATAGGACATTTGTCAGCTCTAGGACCCAGGAATGTCTTTCTCAGAGGACCTGGGAGTCATCTCTTTGAAAGGTAAGTATCTAGGAAGGTAGCACCCCTCCCTCCCAGTTTCTGTGGGAAGGTCAGATGGGAAGGTCGGAGCCAAACCCCATTGGGGGACCTTCTCCAACTTGCAAAGCTACTTCCTGTCATAAAGACATGAAGTTTGTTTTCCTCTGGATCAAGCCAAGAAGCTAACACTGATGGTCGGCCCCAATTACCAGATAAAGTTAAGATGAACGACTTGTGACAACTGGCTCCGTCGAGTCCTCTTCCTTGAGGACTAGCTATTGTTTATCTTGGAACATGTATGGAGTGGGTAGTATCTACTTGGCTATGTAAGGGAGTGATATTCCTTCCTGTCTTTGCAGTCTCTTAGTGGACTACCTGTAATACACATCACATCCTGGTCTAATGTTTATTCAATAATAAAACTGGGGGCTTCCTGGTGGTGCAGTGGTTGAGAGCCCACCTACCGATGCAGGGGACACAGGTTCGTGCCCCAGTCTGGGAAGATCCCACATGCCGCGGAGTGGCTAGGCCCGTGAGCCATGGCTGCTGAGCCTGCGCGTCCGGAGTCTGTGCTCCGCAACGAGAGAGGCCACAACAGTGAGAGGCCCGTATACCGCAAAAAAAAAAAAAAAAAGAAAATTAAACACAAAGAAAAAACATTAAAAGCAGCAAGGGAAAAGCAATAAATAACATATAAGGGAATTCCCATAAGGTTAACAGCTGATCTTTCAACAGAAACTCTGAAAGCCAGAAGGAAGTGGCAGGACATATTTAAAGTGATGAAAGGGGAAAACCTACAACCAAGATTACCAAGCTAGGATCTCATTCAGATTCGAAGGAGAAATTAAAACCTACACAGACAAGCAAAAGCTAAGAGAATTCAGCACTACCAAACCAGCTTTACAACAAATGCTAAAGGAACTTCTCTAGGAAGGAAACACAAGAGAAGGAAAAGACCTACAATAACAGACCCAAAACAATTAAGAAATGGTAATTACCTTAAATGTAAATGGATTAAATGCTCCAACCAAAAGCCATAGACTGGCTGAATGGATACAAAAACGGGACCTGTATATATGCTGTCTACAAGAGACCCACTTCAGACCTAGGGACACATACAGACTGAAACTGAGGAGGTGGAAAAAGATATTCCATGCAAATGGAAATGAGAACAAAGCTGGACTAGCAATTCTCATATCAGAGAAAACAGACTTTAAAATAAAGACTGTTACAAGAGACAATGAAGAACACTACATAATGATCAAGGGATCAATCCAAGATGAAGATATAACAATTGTAAATATTTATACACCCAACATAGAAGCACCTCAACACATAAGGCAAATGCTAACAGCCATAAAAGGGGAAATCGAAAGTAACACAATCATAGTAGGGGACTTTAACATCCCACTTTCACCAATGGACAGATCATCCAAAATGAATATAAATAAGGAAACACAAGCTTTAAATGATACATTAAACAAGATGGACATAATTGATATTTATAGAACAATCCATCCCAAAACAACGGAATACACTTTCTTCTCAAGTGCTCATGGAACATTCTCCAAAATAGATCATATCTTGGGTCACAAATCAAGCCTTGGTAAATTAAAAAAATTGAAATCATATCAAGTATCTTTTCTGACCACACTGCTATGAAACTAGATATCAATTACAGGAAAAAAACTGTAAAAAATACAAACACATGGAGGCTAAACAATACACTACTTAATAACCAAGAGATTACCACAGAAATCAAAGAGGAAATCAAAAAATACCTAGAAACAAATGACAATGAAACCATGACAACCCAAAACATATGGGATGCAGCAAAAGCACTTTAAGAGGGACGTTTATAGCAATACAATCCTACCTCAAGAAACAAGAAACATCTCAAATAAAAAACCTAGCCTTACATCTAAAGCAATTAGAGGAAGAAGAACAAAAAAAATCCCGAAGTTAGCAGAAGGAAAGAAATCATGAAGATCAGATCAGAAATAAATGAAACAGAAATAAACAATAGCAAACATCAATAAAACTAAAAGGTGGTTCTTTGAGAAGATAAACAAAATTGATAAACCATTAGCCAGACTCATCAAGAAAAAAAGGGAGAAGACTCAAATCAATAGAATTAGAAATGAAAACGGAGAAGTAACAACTGACACTGCAGAAATACAAAGGATCATGAGAGATTCCTACAAGCAACTAAATGCCAATAGAATGGACAACCTGGAAGAAATGGACAAATTCTTAGAAAAGCACAACCTTCCGAGACTGAACCAGGAACAAATCGAAAATATAAACAGACCAATCACAAGCACTGAAATTGAGGCTGTGATTAAAAATCTTCCAACAAAAAAAAGCCCAGGACCAGATGGCTTCACAGGCGAATTCTATCAATCACTTAGAGAAGAGCTGACACCTATCCTTCTCAAACTCTTCCAAAATATAGCAGAGTGAGGAAACTCTCAAACTTATTCTACGAGGCCACCATCACCCTGATACCAAAACCATGCACAGATGTCACAAAGAAAGAAAACTACAGGCCAGTATCACTGATGCACATACATGTAAGAATCCTCAACGAAATACTAGCAAACAGAATCCAACAGCACATTAAAAGGACCATACACCATGATCAAGTGGGGTTTATCCCAGGAATGCAAGGATTTTTCAGTATATGCAAATCAATCAATGTGATAAAGCATATTAACAAATGGAAGAAAAACCATATGATCATCTCAATAGATGCAGAGAAAGCTTTCGACAAAATTCAACACCCATTTAAGATAAAAACTCTCCAGAAAGTAGGCACAGAGGGAACTTACCTCAACATAATAAAGGTCATATATGACAAACTCACAGCCAACTTCATTCTCAATGGTGAAAAACTGAAACCATTTCCACTAAGATCAGGAACAACACAAGGCTGTCCACTCTCACCATTATAATTCAACATAGCTCTGGAAGTTTTAGCCACAGCAATCAGAGACGAAAAAGAAATAAAAGTAATTCCAATCAGAAAAGGAGAAGTAAAGCTGTCACTGTTTGCAGATGACATGATACTATACATAGAGAATCCTAAAGATGCTATCAGAAAACTACTACAGCTAATCAATGAATTTGGTAAAGTAGCAGGATACAAAATTAATGCATAGAAATCTCATGCATTCTTATACTCTAATGATGACAAATCTGAACGAGAATTTAAGGAAACACTCCCATTTACCACTGCAACAAAAAGAATAAAATACCTAGGAATAAACCTACCTAAGGAGACAAAAGACCTGTATGCAGAAAACTATAAGACACTGATGAAAGAAATTAAAGATGATACAAATGGAGAGAGATACCATGTTTTTGGATTGGAAGAATCAACATTGTGAAAATGACTATACTACCCAAAGCAATCTACAGATTCAATGTAATCCCTATCAAACTACCAATGGCATTTTTCACAGAACTCGAACAAAAACTTTCACAATTTGTATGGAAACACAAAAGACCCCGAATAGCCAAAGCAATCTTGAGAAAGAAAAACGGAACTGGAGGAATCAGGCTCCCTGACTTCAGACTATACTACAAAGCTAGAGTAATCAAAACAGTATGGTACTGGCAAAAAACCAGAAATATAGATCAACGGAACAAGATAGAAAGCCCAGAGATAACACACGCACATATGGTCACCTTATCTTTGATAAAGCAGGCAAGAATATACAATGGAGAAGAGACAGCCTCTTCAATGAGTGATGCTGGAAAAACTGGACAGCTACATGTAAAAGAATAAAATTAGGGCTTCCCTGGTGGCGCAGTGGTTGGGAGTCTGCCTGCCGATGCAGGTGACACTGGTTCGTGCCCCGGTCCGGGAGGATCCCACGTGCCGCGGAGTGGCTGGGCCCGTGGGCCGTGGCCGCTGGGCCTGCGCATCCGGAGCCTGTGCTCCGCGACGGGAGAGGCCACAACGGTGAGAGGCCCGCATACCGCAAAAAAAAAAAAAAAAAAAGAATAAAATTAGAACACTCCCTAACACCATACACAAAAATAAACTCAAAACTGATTGCAGACCTAAATGTAAGGCCAGACACTATAAAACTCTTAGAGGAAAACATAGGCAGAACACTCTACGACATAAATCACAGCAAGATCCTTTTTTACCCACTTCCTAGAGAAAGGGAAATAAAAACAAAAATAAATAAATGGGACCTAAGGAAACTTAAAAGCTTTTGTACAGCAAAGGAAACCATAAAAAAGATGAAAAGACAACCCTCTGAATGGGAGAAAATATTTGCAAACAAAGCAACTGAGTAAGGAATAATCTCTAAAATACACAAGCAGCTCATGCAGCTCAATATCCAAAAATCAAACAACCCAATCTAGAAATGGGCAGAAGACCTAAATAGACATTTCTCCAAAGAAGATATACAGATTACTAACAAACACATGAAAGGATGCTCAACATCACTAATCATTAGAGAAATGTAAATCAAAACTACAATGAGGTATCACCTCACACCAGTCCGAATGGCCATCATTTAAAAATCTACAAACAATAAATGCTGGGGAGGGTGTAGGGAAAAGGGTACCCTCTTGCACTGTTAATGGTAATGTAAACTGATACCCCACTATGGAAAACTGTATGTAGGTTCCTTAAAAAACTCAAAATAGAACTACCATATGACCCTCTAATTCCACTACTGGGCATATGCCCTGAGACAACCATAATTCAAAAAGAGTCATGTACCACAATGTTCACTGCAGCTCTGTTTACAATAGCCAGGACATGGAAGCAACCTAAGTGTACATCAACAGATGAATGGATAAAGAAGATGTGGCACGTATATATACAATGGAATATTACTCAGCCATAAAAAGAAACTAAATTGAGTTATTTGTAGTGAGGTGGATGGACCTAGCGTCTGTCATACAGAGTGAAGTAAGTCAGAAAGAGTAAAACAAATACCGTATGCTAACACATATATATGGAATCTAAAGGTTCTCAAGACCTTAGAGGCAGGACAGGGATAAAGACGTAGACATAGAGAATGGACTTGAGGACATGGGGAGAGGGAAGGGTAAGCTGATACCAAGTGAGAGAGTGGCATGGACATATATACACCACCAAATGTAAAACAGATAGCTAGTGGGAAGCAGCCTCATAGCACAGGGAGATCAGCTCATGCTTTGTGCCCACCTAGAGGGGTGGGGTAGGGATGGTTGAAGGCAGACACAAGAGGGAGGGGATATATGTATACATATAGAGGATTCACTTTGTTATAGAGCAGCAACTAGCACAACAGTGTAAAGCAATTATACTCCGATAAAGATGTTTTAAAAAATAGTAGTATCTCAATAAATAGGGAAAAGATGAATTTTCTAATAAATGTTGTTAGAATAACCTGACAGTTTTACAGAAATCATTAAAACTGGATCCAGGGACTTCCCTCGTGGCGCAGTGGTTAAGAATCTGCCTGCCAATGCAGGGGACACAGGTTCGAGCCCTGGTCCGGGAAGATCCCACATGCTGCCAAGCAACTAAGCCCGTGCGCCACAACTACTGAGCCTGCACTCTAGAGCCCGCAAGCCACAACTACTGAGCCCGCATGCTGCAACTAGTTAAGCCCACGTGCCTAGAGCCCGTGCTCCACAACAAGAGAAGCCACCGAAGTGAGAAGCCCGAGCACCGCAATGAAGAATAGCCCCTGCTCACTGCAACTAGAGAAAGCCGTGCGTAGCAATGAAGACCCAATGCAGCCAAAATAAAAATTTTAAAAACTGGATCCATTCCTCCAATCAATATGAAAAGATGTTCCATTAGAGAAATGCAAACTGAAACTATACTGATACATATTTCTAACCTATGAGGTTGGCAAATACCCAAATGTTTGACAACTTTCTCTAATGGCAGTCTCATACATTACTGGTATATACTACTTACCTATGAAGGGGAATTTGGCAGTATCTAGCAAACTTGCATGTGCATTTACCTTTTGACACAGCAATTCCACTTCTAGAAATCTTCCAAAGTGAAACAGGCAAATATACAAAGAGCACAAAGCTGTTCACTGCAGCACCCGTTGTAATAGCAAAAGACTGGAAATAATCCAAATGTCCGTCAATAGGGGAAAGGCTGAATAAACCATGGTACATCAACATGGTTGCTGTGAAAAGAAATGAGGACTAGCTCTATATACTCTATCTCCAGGATACATTAAGTGAAAAAGATACAGGAAAACCGTATACACTATTCTTTTATTTATCTAAGGGCGGGCTTTGAAAATATATATGCTTATGTTTAAAACAAACTTTAAAAAACTATTAAAAAAACTTCCCTTCGGAGAGCGAGAAAATAGGATGAACAGGGGACAGAAGCCAGATTTCTCTGAATGTTTTTTTTAACATCTAACTTTGAATCATGTAAACACTCTGATAATTATAAAGCAAAATTAAAATTTAAAAATCCTTAGAAGACTGAAAATGAAACATGATCCTGTACATTCAAGTGACTTTAAAACATAGCAACTTGACTGTATAACCCTAGTGAAATATATACCTAAATATACAAAAAGAACTGAGGGAGGAAAATTTTTAAACGTTTTTACTAATATTATTAATGGTAATGTAGAAATTGTTATTGTGAGACTACTGTGTGTGACTCTTGTATAAAACAAATGCGTTATAGTTAGCATCACTGAGAAGTAGGATTTTCAGCATATAATAAAGGAAATACACAAATGTAAGATCACTGAAGTTGAATTTTAAAAATGTAGTCCTAGATCTGAAGTATCAATTTCCAGAATATGATGAATGCAATTAACATATACTTACTTCTTAGCTCTGTTCACTGAACAAACAATGATCAAACCAGTAGAAATGAACAGCGCTAATGCTAAGATTACTCTCTATGTGTATTATAGTCTATATAATACCACTTCTGAAAAAGTAAACAAAGCTCTTTAGAAAAACGGCTAATTTCGGGTCTGAGGAAGGAAATATACACAATAAACCTGGAATATCTTACCATCAGAAAACCAAAGACTACTTAAATGCTAGTTTAAAATGAGACAATGGGGCTTCCCTGGTGGCGCAGTGGTTGAGAGTCCGCCTGCCGATGCAGGGAACACGGGTTCCTGCCCCGGTCTGGGAAGATCCCATGTGCCGCAGAGCGGCTAGGTCCGTGAGCCATGGCCGCTGAGCCTGCGCGTCCGGAGCCTGTGCTCCGTAACGGGAGAGGCCCGCGTACCACAAAAAAAAAAAAAAAAAAAAAAAGAGACAATGAGTATCAATAAGGGTAATAACTACAATGGATTACAATACATAAAAAAATCCATGTTTATGTTAATATTAAAAAAAAAACTTATCAATCATTTTTAAAAGACATTAGAGTGACTTCCCTGGTGGTCAAGTGGTAAAGAATCTGCCTTCCAATGCAGGGGACACGGGTTTGATCCCTGGTCAGGGAACTAAGATCCCACATGCCACGGGGCAACTAAGCCCGTGCTCCACAACTACGGAGCTCACTCGCCTCAACTAGAGAGCCTGCATGCTGCAAAATACAGAGCCCACGGGCCCTGAATCCTGTGCACCAGAACTAGAGAGAGAAAACCTGCATGCCACAACTAGAGAGAAGTCTGCACACCCCAGCAAAGAGCCCATGAGCCACAACAAAAAATCCTGCATGCCGCAACTAAGACCCGACACAGCCACAAATAAATAATAATAAATCAATCTTTAAAATAATAATAAATAAAAGACATTAGAGAATCAATTCATTATCCAAATGAACCAAGCATTTTACTGTTTTTCCTGTATGTATTAGATGTCAGGGTAACCAAATACTTAAGGTAAGTTCTCTTTTTGAAAGTATTATGGCTAATAGATAAATAAATCTATAATTAATTAATAGATCTAGCTAATGATCACCAATGGCTGCCAACATCACCAGGAGAGATAAAGTACTCAGCATCTATCAAGTAGTACTGTAAGGAGAAAAAAAAGTGTATGAGAATCAAATGTGAATCTGATCAAGCCTCTACATCCAGGGTTGATTTCATCATCTGTGCAATCATCCAGGGCTCTGTACTCAGAAAGACCCCATCTTTGGTTTAATGTTCTGCTGTCCCCATCTTGAAATTTGAACAACGGCCCCATATTCTCATTTTGCACTGGGCTCTGCAAACTATGTAGCCAATCCTTGTCTACATTTGACTACCAATTTATATGAAATAAGTGTAGTGAAGAAAAACATGGCTACACCAAATGTAAGACCGAAAACCATAAAACTCCTAGAAGAAAAAGTCGGCAGAACACTCTTTGGCATACATCATAGCAATATTTTTGGGGATCTGTCTCCTAAGGCATAGGAAACAAAAGCAAAAAATAAACAATTGGGACCTAATTAAAGGAAACCACTGACAAAACAAAAAGACAACCTACTGAATGAGAGAAATTATTCGCAAATGATATGACTGACAAGACATGAGAATCCAAAATATAAAACAGCTCATACAACTCAATATCAAAAAAACAAACAACTCAAATAAAACATGGGCAGAAGACCTGAACAGACATTTTTCCAAAGAAGACTTAGAGATGGCCAACAGGCACATGAAAAGATACTCAACATCACTAATCATGAGAGAAATGTAAATCAAAACTACAATAAAGATATCCTCACACCTGTCAGAATGGCTATCATCAAAATGACCACAAATAACAAATGCTCGAGAGGATGTGGAGAAAGGGGAACCCTAGTACCCTGCTGGAGGAAATGTAAACTGGTTCAGCCAGGACGGAAAATGGTATGGAAATTGCTCAAAAGAACGAAAACAGAACTACCATATGATCAAGCAATTCCACTCCTGGGTACATATCCAAAGAAAATGAAAAGACTAATTCAAAAAGATACATGCACCCCGATGTTCTGCTCAGCATTATTTACAATAGCCAAGATATGGAAGCAGCCTAGGTGTCCATCAACAGATGAATGGATAAAGAAGATCTCACACATACACACACACACACACACACACACACACACAGACTGGAATACTACTCAGCCATAAAAAAGAATGAAATTTTGCCATTTGCAACAACACTGATGGACCTGGAGGGTATTATTCCTAGAGGAATAAGTCAGACAAATACTATATGCTATCACTTATATGTGGAATCTAAAAAATAAATAAATGAATGAATGTAACAGAAACAAACTTACACATACAGAGAACAAACTAATGGTTACCAGTGGAAAGAGGGAAGCAGGGGACGGCACAATAGGGGTAGGGGATAAAGAGGTACAAACTACTATGTATAAAATAAGTAAGTTACAATGATATACTGTACAGCACAGGGAATACAGCCAATATTTTATATTAACTTTAAATGTTGTATAAGCTATAAAAATACTATGTAGTACACCTTAAGCGAATATATTATTATAAATAACTTTACTTCAATAAAATAATTAATTAGAAGTTTAACTATTAAAAAAAAAGATGTCTACAAATTCTTTGATACTCCTCCCTTCAACAGGTGGAGACTAATTCCTCCACTGCAGTCCCAGCTTACAGTTTGAATGCAATCTCATGATAGACCCCTAGCCATAACCACTCAACAAGCCACTCTTGAATTCATTACCCACAGAAACTGTGTGAGGTAAAGTTAATTATTATTTTAAGCTGCTAAATTTGAGGCAACTTATTATACAGGAATATATAACTAAGACAAGAAAAAACAGAAGATATGTTAAATGACAGCATGGGTATGCAATCAGCAAAATTTCAACTGTGGGAAACTCTATAAGAAAATAACCTCATACCTTCAACCAAAAAATTTTAAAGAAATAAAAGTTCACATCACAGTGATATTTTTGGATCCGGATTTAAGCAAACCATTAAAAAAGCTATAGAACAATTAAAATATGTAGATACTGATTGGATATTTGATATTAAGAAATTATTCATTTTTAAGGTGGTATAATGATGGTATTATCATTATGTTTTTTAAAAGGGAATCTATGGGCTTCCCTGCTGGCGCAGTGGTTGGGGGTCCGCCTGCCGATGCAGGGGGCGCGGGTTCGTGCCCTGGTCCGGGAGGGTCCCGCGTGCCGCGGGGCGGCTGGGCCCGTGGGCCATGGCCGCTGGGCCTGCGCGTCCCGAGCCTGTGCTCCGCGACGGGGGTGGGGTGGGGGTGGCGCGTACCGCAATTAAAACAACAAAAAAAAGGGAATCTGTGACTTCTAAAGATATATACTAAAATATTTACCAATGTTATGTCTGGAATTCACTTCAAAATGCTATGGAAGAAAGGCAATTGGTGAGGAAAAGGAAATAAGAGTGGCCATGAGTTGATAATTATCAAAGCTGGGTGGTGGGAACATGGAAGTTCATTATAACATTCTCTATTTTTTATAGGCTTAAAATTTTCCATAATAAAGTGATAAAAAAGTATGCACTTGCATCAACATGCATAAACAAATACCACACTATGACATTTAAGAGTGGGCTAATAAAACCAAATAATTACAAGCAAGATGAAGACCATAAGGATTTGAATGTTTTATTGTCTAAAATAAAGTAAATAATTTTTACGTGTCAAAACTAAAATCCAGACTACACATTACTAACTAATGCATCTATTTATGGAACTACTCTGGCTTGCAATTGATATCTTTGGCACATATTACTTGATCCAATATTCCAAAATAACCTCAAAAGTATTAGGCCTTCTTTTTAATTGTTTGATTCAAATCATAGTCATATTTAAACACCAGATGGACTTTCTTCTTCACCTATTCCATGTTAGAAAAAGAGTGTAAATTAACACCTTATAATGACTCACGATAGACTTTTATCATCCACATAGAAAAGCAGTGAAGAGAAGGTTATGCTAACCATTTGATGGTAAAAGAGACATAAACAGATGCTATTCACAAGTCTCAGTGTGCCAATGGCAATTACCACCTGTTCTGCTTCATCTATTAGTGCTATGCATGAAAAAGAAGCCAAGAGACAGAAAAATCATGCAGACACTAATTTTTTACTGCAACAATGGTATTTTAAATTCTTTCATTAAAAACATACACAATACATAGTTATAACAGGGTAACTACATAACTAACCTGGACTGAGACCAGATGACTAGCACAGTTCACAAAGGTCTCACCTCCATTCTCTTTTTTCCTGTACAAAAAGGAGGAAGGGGTTGTTTGCTTTATGCAGATGCCTTAGGAAAAGAATCAATCCAGAAATGCCTCATTATTTTTCATTCCTACCAACTCAAAATTTGTCATAACTCATGGCTTGAGCCTGGCTGGAGGTATCATTAACATGATAAAGAAAAGGCTTGATCAGGTACAAAATTGTAAAGGTGGGTTTGATTTTAGCTATGATAAAACAAAAACACTCCTCAAAGCTGTATACAGATTTTTAAAAACCTTAAGAGAAAGAAAATATTCCAACATATAACAGAAATACTGGGTCTGGATGATAGGACTATGGCTCCATCTCTCTTCTTCCCTTTTCTTGCTGAGTTTTAAGATCTTTAAAAAGAATTTTTAAAATCTTTAAAAGACATATATTAGCAAAGGGACAAGTTAACAGATGCCCCTTACTTAAAATGTTTTATTCATTAAATCAACTGCAGAAACTATGTACTTAAAATCTGTGCCTAAAGTATATGTTTCCATAAAAAATATAATTCAGACTGGCCTCCTCTCAGTGTAAACTACTGACATGTTATTACAAATAAGACTATACATTTTTCTACCAATATGTCACAAAAATACTAAGCATAATCAGTTCCCTGTCTCAGGAAAACCACAGGTTTCTATTAACTCTAACAAAAAAAGAAAACAAGTTTACTTACTGCCAGGTATTATGTTTCAATGACCACTTGTCATTTAATAACAATAACAACAACAATAATAATAAATACAGATGAAGATAAACTAAGAGAAAAACAAACAATGGAAGAGAAAGCAAAACAAAAAATCTCAACAGTTGCACACAGGAATATTAAATTTTCCTTAAATGTTTTGTTAAAAAATGAAAAAGGATAAAAATCACCAGGTGTGTTTATAAAACTACTATGATAGTCTCTCAGCCTTCAAACATGGGCCATATTTATTTTACCTGAAGTCATAAACACCACCTTCTCCTAGAGAGACTGTGTAGGTATAAACTCAGAGATCCAGCATTAGCTCTAGATAATGCTCTAGATAGAATATAGCACTCCTTTCCTGATGAGGGGACACCCATCTTTCAGATAAACTACCCAGGTCATGTAGAGTCATGAGTAATGAAATCTCTTGGTTTGGGCTCTTACCTACACATAGTCTTGACACCTCAGTTATGTGTGACTAGCTGCTTGGGAAAAGAGAGAAGGGAGGAGGCAAGTGCTCTAGCACAGGAAATTCAGGGGAATTAATAGTACCAAAGGTGTTTCTATTATGTTCCCAGCTCAAAGGTAAAGTTTTAGAGATCCCTTTGGCTTACAGATCCTCTTTATTTTTATTTATTTTATTTTATTTTTTGCGGTAGGTGGGCCTCTCACTGTTGTGGCCTCTCCCGTTGCGGAGCACAGGCCCCAGACACGCAGGCTCAGCGGCCATGGTTCACAGGCCCAGCCGCTCCGCGGCATGTGGGATCTTCCTGGACCAGGGCACGAACCCGTGTCCCCTGCATCGGCAGGCGGACTCTCAACCACTGCGCCACCAGGGAAGCCCCAGATCCTCTTTAAATTGAGTATTTGGATAGGCTAGCAGGCTGAGCTTCCATTTACTTTATACAGAGGATGAACCCATGAAATTGGAAGGCAGTGTGCAGTTTTACTGGTTATTCTCACAAATTGTTAGATCTAAAACACTTGATCATAAAACTGGAAATGGCTACATTACTAGCAACTTCACTAGCCCTTCAACCAACCATTCCCACTATTTAAAACCTTTCCACAATAGTACTAGGGACCTGCTAGCAATAATCGTACTGAGAGTGCTTCTTCAAACATATATTTCTATGACCAAACAAGAAATATAATTAGGGGAATATACCTCCAAGAATATAGAGGAGTATAAAAATGAAGGGCAAAGTTTTAGACAGATTTTCTCAACTTCTTTCTATACCCCTTGCTGATGGAACCAAGTCCACTGTTCCAGAGAAGATACATAATTATTTACATTCTTATCACAGTTTTTATGATAAGTTTTTGAGGACCAACAAAATACAGTAGAATTTTAGAGAGTAACCAATCAAAAATACTCAGAGGTCTTGAAACTGTACCTGGCACGATACTTGAAGATCTATAAAACATGATCTTCATACAGGTTTACAGATAGACAGATGGGAAGAACAGATCTAAAGTTAGAGATATCAACTGATCACGTGACATAAATGTGACACTTGGGCTGCCTCTCAAAGATTATGAATGTCATAGGTGGTCATGGGACAACAGAAGTGTATAACTGATCTGGGAAGTAGGGCCACCAGAAAGCTCTATATCAAGACACTTGCTACTTGGGCAAAAGGGAGAGGGAAATGAAAAAATGAAGTTCAATGACTATAACTATATACAATAACACAAATGAATCTGAAAATGTGCACAAAAGTAACAGGAAACAAAAGACAGCATAGTGGATGATACCAGGAAAAACTGATTTTTGGTGCTAGAACCCAGAAGAGTAGTTACCCTTCTGGCAAGAGCACAGTGACTAGAAGGGCCACAAAGGGAACTCCTAGGATGTTAATAATTCTGTTTCTTGAACTGCATGCTGATTATGCAACGTTTTCACTTTGTAAAACTACAGTTGACCCTTCAACATGTTTGAACTGGTGCAGGTTTACTTATACACAGATTTTTTTCAAAAGTAATACTAAAATACTACACAATCTGCAGTTGATTGGCTCCATCGTTGGATGAATCCATGGATATAGACAGTTGACTATAAGTCATATGGAGATTTTCAACTGTGCAGAGGGTAGGCGCCTATAACTCCCACGTTGTTCAAGGGTCAACTGTAATCTGTCTGTATACTTATGATTTGTGTACTTTTTTATATATGTGTTAAATGTCAATAAAAAGTTTACTTAAAAAAAAAAAGAAATGATGTCCAGATTACCACTATTACATCAAATGATCACAGAAAGATGTCCTATGACAGGAAGGATCAGCAGGAAATATACTTAAAGGACAACATCAGATCAAGGAAGGGTAAACTCTTGACAATTGTTATTAAAACCAATTCACGTCCTGCTCTGGATATGTACCACCATTAGAAAACTACTGTATGGAGTTCTTCCTCAGGTTCACTGTGACCTTAAGAGTATTAAAGCACCATGGTGCATGTAGGTCAGAGCTTAAAGTTCACACTAACTGGATGTATCATTTTGATCAGAGGCTGTGACTATAATTCACCCACCTTCAGGTACTTTTAGATTAGACTTCTCACTGAGTCCTTGTTATTAGTCATAAAAATCATAAATATTATATTATAAAATAGTCTAAAAGAAAGATGCATTTATACAGTAAGTAAAATCATTTATGTTTTAAATACTAAGGGTTTTAATGTATCTGAAATATTTTGAGATTTTTAAGAATAAAAGCTCAGTAAGTTATGAGTAGTTGAATTTATTACATATTTGAACATGAACAAAAACACATGAAAAGATTCACCCTCAAATGTAAACATTCTATGTACAATGGACCCTAACAAAAAACTGGTTATATAAAAATCAGAGACTTAGGGTTTGGAAAAATACAGACATTTAAAAAATATTACATAGTAAATACTTTTTTAGAATTTAGTAACTATCAGAATTTCCACCTGTTTTTCCATATCCACCCTTATCTCTGCCTGTATAACTACAGTCAAACTCCCCACCCCACAGGCAGCAACTACAGCCCTAATCTGTGCTGAATTTAGTCATCCCCCTGGACCCTAATGTCTCCATCATTTGGTACGCCATCATCACTGCTTTTACCAAATAGCAAGCGCCTATCAGAGATGAATCTGGCTAACCCACTCCCATCTATTTTAAGTCACAGCATCCCAATAGGACAGAATATTTGCCCTCCTTTGGATCCCATCTCTAGTTGTCTATCACAACATTAATGCATTCATAACCTTTTTCTCAAGACTATTGCCCACAGTCTCTTAACATAGCTCACCTGTTACGGTGTTCAGTCCTCTCTGACTCTAGATTCATATTGAGCAATTGCAAAACCAATGAGGCAGTGTCTCATTAACCTAGGATGTTAAGGTTTAAATTTCATGGACTATTTGATAATGTATCCAGATAGTAAAAAAGAAACCCACTATAACATTAATAGAACTAGCAATCATTGCTTCACAGGATCAAAGGTGCCCTCTGATTTGGAGGCTGAATGGAGCTTCAGTTTTATTTGATACTGAGCAACTCAGGAATACATACCTTTCTTTAAAGATGGTACCACAGAAATGTCTCTCCCAGTCTCCTAATTAATACTGTGTAAAATGCACATTTATCTCAATACCAACCTAATTCTTTTTTTTTCAACTGAGCATATCTTTGAGTTTAGGTCTGTTCTTGCCTTTGCAGAAACAGGAATCTTTTTTAGCCAAAGAGAGTATCAAGGAACTGGAAAAAAAAAACAACAGCAAAATGATTCATTTTCTATAGTCTTTAAAGAAAGAATTCTCCCCTGAGTTTACCTGTGAAAAGCCAATGAATTTCAACTGAATTAAGAGATGAGAATAGAATATAAGATAGTTCTTTTATAAATATAAGAGAGATTTAACTCCACTGTGTATACACATCCAGTGAAGTTTTATGCATTCCCTTCTAAATACTAGCCCTAGGTAAACATAGAATCATAGGTGGAAATACACCATGTTTAGCCACAGTTCATTAACAGAATAAAGCAGAAAATTGTTAGGTAATTTACAACATAAAGTGTACTGATGATAAAACTGCAATAAAGTAACACTAGTGAGGTTTATACTTTTTTACCAGGGAGCTTAGTTGTAAACATTTGCATTAAACTACTGCCCTCTAAAATCTAACCAACCACACAAAAATCATCTTTTGTGACAATAAAATCGTGAAGAATTTGTACTCCATGGCTCCTTATCTTGGTGGTTTTCAGAGTAAGACATGACCTGTGTTAAGTAGCTTCACTGATTTCTCCATCTTGAATAACTGCCAGTTCTGGAACTTCATTCATCCTCAAAACCTCTGCATAGAGCAAATAATCATGTAGGCTTCTGGGAAGTGGCAACTGACAGATAAAACTGTTAGATCGTAGGTGCTCTGGTTTTAGACTGGACCGAATTTCCAAACGACAAAGGTGGGTCAGGGATGGAATAGAGGCTGGAGAAACAAACAGAAAAAGGAAGATTAAAATGTTTGAACCAGAAAGATATAACAGTACATTAAGGTAAATGCCCTTTTTTCCCCACGTCTGCGTAGTAGAAGAGAAGTGATACGTTACTTAGACTTACTTTTGAAAATAGATTACTTGGGCCAGGATGACCAAAATAAACTTTATTTATTTATTCTTTTTTACAGCCTTCACTGGGTTCTTCTTCCTCCGATTTCTGGCCACAAATTCCAAAGTCAGTACCCAGGGCCATATAAAACTAAATGTTCAAATTCTAAATTTCTGCCAATACCAGTTCGGACTTAAGAAATGGGTGATCTAACTTTAGAAATGATAGAAGCACACAGTAGCAAACGTTACTTCCCTCTTACTCTCATTGCAAATAGTCTCCAGGCCTACCACATTCAAGTGAATAAAAATGTAGCTTACATAAGTTTTGCTCTTTTTATCCATGATACAGAATGAAATTTAAAAATTGACACAGAGAGAAAAGGACCATCTATCAAATGCCTACTATGCTGTATGCCGATACACATCCTCTTTTTATCTTCATTAACCCCCGTGAGGTAGATATTATCATGCTCTCACAGAGATAAGAAAACAGAGGTTTAAAAAGAGCTTTAGGGCTTCCCTGGTGGCGCAGTGGTTGAGAGTCTGCCTGCCGATGCAGGGTACACGGGTTTGTGCCCCGGTCCGGGAGGATTCCACATGCCGCGGAGCGGCTGGGCCCGTGAGCCATGGCCGCTGGGCCTGTGCGTCCGGAGCCTGTGCTCCACAACGGGAGAGGCCACAGCAGTGAGAGGCCCGCGTACCGCAAACAAAACAAACAAACAAACAAAAAAACACACAAAAAAAGAGGTTTAAGTAACTTTCCAAAGGTCATACATCTAGTACGTGGTAGAACAGGATTCAAACTCAAGTGCATATGACCCCAAAATGTGCATGTGTACATACACATGCTAAAACCACTGCTGCCAAAAGCTAATAACCAATTAAAGGATAACCCACATATGCTTGATTAAGAATCGTAAGATACTGGTTTTGTTTTCCAAGATGAAAAGTGTTAACTAAAGAAGTTAATGTCCGTGAAAACCAAGAGCACTAAAAACAGCTAGTGGTTTTATGTGAATCAAATCTAATGCTTTTTATTAGTCCAAGAAATCTTTTGTAAATCCCTGTGAAATGTACCAATGATTAACAGGCCAGGATCAGAGCAGCAGAGCAGCAGATAGCAAGCGCTATCAAGAGCCCAGCTGATATAAGACCAGCTGGTCTGACTCCAAGTCTAGGGTTCTTTAAACTGTAATAACCCACAGGGCCTGAGACATGCTAATTCTCTAACATCTTCCAGACCACTGAAGTTAGTCCATCATCTTACATTTTAGTTTCAGCTTATTGGTTTAAGTTTAGTTTAGTTCACTCAGGGTTTGGGAAACTCCTCAATCCATAGTGTTTCAAAATGCCAAATAAGAAAAGCAGCAGAGTTACCTGATTTTGTACATAAAACCTGAGTCAAAGAAGAGTATTTCCTTAAACCATGAGTCACAAAGACTCCCCATTATAAATAAGATTACAGCATCTACAATATATAGCACATTTACTTTCACTGTTTCCATATTTATATATTGTTTAAATTTTAACCTTTTCTGTAAACTTAAAGGAAGAATCATCATTCTCCCTTCTAAGATGAGAAAACACAGATAAAGGGAGCACTAGAGAGATTAGCAGGAAACCACATGGAAAGCATGCTCAAACTGCAAACCTCCACAGTTTTCCAAAGGAGTAGTAAGCAGGTTCAATTTCAACAAGTAGGTTGCCCATGTTCAACTATTACACTTAAGGAAACCTTCTCACCCACTGAGATCAGGAACAATAATTGGTCCTAATGTCACTGGGTATGCACAAATGTAATACAAGTTTTGGAAATGAGCATAACTGATTCTTGGTAAGCACACAACTCAGCTGGTAGGGCCAAAGTATGCTGGCATACTGGAAAGTGGCCTATCAGCTGCAAACCCTGAGCATGCCATAAGCATAGTCAAATGGGACTGACAGAGAAAATGACAAGACTAGATTGTGTGGATCACAGTGAGATTGGTGAAGAGAATTTTTACTCCTATTTGGTTAGAGTTTAATATGCATCCTGTTAAATTGAAATCTCTTCATTCTGCACATTTTTGTTAATGTAGATACTTACCACACACCCAGAAGGAAGACAAAGGATGGCTGTGTAACCTGGAGCAGAGCTGCTCACTCGGAGGTAAGGAATCCTTAACACTTCTCCAGCTTCACCAACTTGACAGACTACACTGACTTACAAATCCTCAGGCTGACTGCGGAGTGTTCCTCTGGCTGTCCCACAGCCTCCTGCAGTGCAGACAAGCCTTTCTAAGAGGCAGTCTGACTACATCACTGCAGCCCTATCTTTTACAACTAAATAAACCATTTGTTTGTTTATGCTGACATGGGTGTGGAAGCTTAATCATCTGTGATCAAGCCAAACTGGACCAATACACATTTGTTATGGAAAGCTTAAGTGACTTGCCTGTGTTGACATCATACAGCAACAGAGCTGACACTAGATCCAAATGATTTGACCCCAAGTCTAGGGTTCTCTAAACTGTGATAAGCCTAAAATATTTCTCTAACAACTTCTAAACCACTGAAACTATCGTAAGTTTTAGAAGATCTTTCCATTTAATAATAAAAAAGGAAAGGGTATAGCTACTTCAGTTACGGGTTCCAATTTCAACTGCACCATTTTGGTTTTCGTCCTGTGAGCAAAATAAATCGCTGGCCTGATGAACAATTAGAGGTAAGAACTGTATTCATTTGAACTTGAGGGAGTCTTTTACCTATGGATTATTAACACAGACAGTAATATACCCATCAGTGCCATCTTAGTTTAATATGCCAGTAAATACTAAGGGAACTGTATAATCGTATATGCAATATTTCAAAGCATGCAAAATTCCTATGAAAGTTTTAGTGATGCATAGTATTTCCAGATGTGTTGTCACCAGGTTGAGAGAAGATCAAGTCATGCCTTGAATTTATAATATGGAAAAGCCCATGGGACCTCCCCTGGTGGCACAGTGGTTAAGAATACGCTTGCCAATGCAGGGGACACAGGCTCGAGCCCTAGTCCAGGAAGACCCCACACGTCGTGGAGCAACTAAGCCCATGTGCCACAACTATTTAGCCTGAGCTCTAGAGCCCATAAGCCACAACTACTGAGCCCGCGTGTCACAACTACTGAAGCCCACGTGCCACAACTACTGAAGCCCGCGCGCCTAGAGCCTGTGCTCTGCAACAAGAGAAGCCACCATAATGAGAAGCTCACGCACTGCAGAAGAGTAGCCCCCACTCGCCACAACTAGAGAAAGCCCGCATGTGGCAACGAAGACCCAATGCAGCCAAAAATAAATAAATAAAATAAATTAAAAAAAATAGATTTAAAGAATCATACATTATATATATATATATATATATATATATATATATATATATATATAAAATATGGAATAGCCCAGAAGCTGTATGTAAAACATAACTTTCATGAAAACTTGTTAAAATCAGATTTTAATTTCTTAAATAAATCTCTCTTTTCCTACATTATGGCACTGATCATAGTCTAGAAAATAATGTCTGAAACCATGCTATACTTTTTTTTTTTTCGGTACACGGGCCTCTCACCGTTGCGGCCTCTCCTGTTGCAGAGCACAGGCTCCAGACGCGCAGGCCCAGCGGCCATGGATCATGGGCCCAGCCGCTCTGCGGCACGCGGGATCCTCGCGGACCGGGGCACAAACCCGTGTCCCCTGCATCGGCAGGCGGACTCTCAACCACTGCGCCACCAGGGAAGCCCATGCTATACTTTTAAGTCACTTTTCTGACCAATCAGTTTCAAATTAGTATGTTAAACCCAGTTATCTCTAGATCTGTTAGATAAGCAACTTTTAACTATTCATTTCTATATATATAAAGTCTTCAATTTTGTTAATTTTGTTGTACATACACAGAACAATCAAAATAGAAGGCCACATGTTTTATGGAATTGTACTAAAATCAAAACAATGATCAGACTAAACCCCACAATTCTTAATTCATTATTCTTGTTAATGCCAAGTTTACTATAGCACAGAACTACATGTACATCATACACACCCATTATCTATATTTCCTACAACCATTCAGCTCTAGCCTGCCCTCATGCCAATATTCAAATGATGTATCTGCCTAGACTTTATTTCTATGGTTCCTCTGCATGGTTTTCTACATCAAAGGTATTTATCTGACTTTTGGGCCATCTACTACAATGTGTATTATCATCATTAATATAATGTCTTTATGGTTCCATTCTTTTCTTCCCAGTCCTTCTTAATTTACTTGTACAGTCTCTCTCTTTCCCACTGACTACAACTAAAAACTTGGACAAAATTTAAAAAGCAACAACCTGAGGACTCTGAAGAACAAATAAGAGACAGATTAGGGCAGGAAATCAAAACTTAAAGAATGACCAGTAGAACAGCAATGAATGGAATGAATGGGAAAAGCACCACCCAGTAATAAGCCTGGAGTTGGAGTTGATGAGCCATTATTAACTAGTTGTGTGACCTGCAGCAAGTCATTTAAATGCTCTGACTTTCAGTTCCTTTTCTATGAAATGGGAATAATACCTCATCTATAAAATGAACATAACTGACACCCCTGTGCATCAAAAGGTTGTTGATAAGTTTCAAGTTAGAACACACTTGCAAAAGCATTTTATAAACTGTAAAATACCATACATATCCTAGGCACCATCTAATCTAGTGAACTCCAAATGTTGTTTGACTGCACACCCAATTAGTGAAAAGTCTTTGAGTACATAACACCAATGTATGGATATTTACGTACATATAAATTATATATGTATACTACTAAATTAACATTATCTACACTAAGTACAAATAAAATACATAAAATTAGAAGAATAAGCTAAAATGAAATAAGGTACATATTTAAAATAACTTCATTTATCTATTAACGGTATAAAACCCTTTTTACTTTTGCTAAATATGTTAATAATAATATTTTAACAAAAGCAAGGTGACTAAGGTTCACTAATTTAATTTGTAGTGACGTGGCAAGTCCAAGATTTGGTTCTAGGTCCAATCTACTGATGTAGTTAAAAAAATATCTTACAAAAACCATGTAGATTCAAACAGGAGGAGTACCTTGTGGCTTAGCTGAACTAATCAGGATACTAACTTATCTCATCTAGCAATTATGCAAAACTTTTATCAAAATTCAACTGGTAAATTTCTATTTTTCCTGGTATCAATCAGTTTACAAGCTAATTACAAAGTTTCGTTTTTTCACATTTTTATTAAATGCATTCAAAATCTAAGGAAACTGTTTCCAAGTATTTTAAGTGTGTCAATACAAGAGTCTTTCTAGGTGATGCACATGGTTTTTGGCAAGAAAATCACATAACAATAGAAATATTTCCCAGCATCTGTTTTTGAAATCATCTCCCCATAGCAAAGTTTCTTTCAGAAAGTAGTTTGCTTTCTCACTCAGTTAAAATATCATTTTTACCTTAAATCAACAGAATTTTAGAAAATATGTACTAGGTTTCATACTATTCATAGCTATTTATTACCAAGAAAAAAAAAGGTTAAGAAAATTGGAACAGTATTATTTTTGCAAAAGAAAAGTACATAATTCATTGTTAAGTTCAAGGATTCTTTTTTATATTGTCACAAGATAAAGACCAAACCTCTGCATGTATAAACAATAATCATGGTCACTCCCATCTCATCATAAAGTACTACAAAGACTATATATATTTTATTTTCTTCTTTTTTTTTGTCCTTCTGTAATGGTTTATTTCACTAAGCATATATATATTTTAAAGGTCATGTTTTTATAAAATTATTCACAACAGTATTACTTCATGCAATTCTGGTTTCAACTCCTTTCCTGTATTAGCCTGACTATTAATGATGCAATAAACTCCTTTCATGTGTGATGTTATCTCCATTTCCTCACATTTACAGAAAAGTAAGCCACTCCATCAGCAGTCTTACACAGCTTTTCCAAAAAACATTTTTCTATTAAATAAGTCATTACTGTTGCAAATATATTCTTTCTGGTGCATATTTCCTTCAGTGGCTCTCAGAAAAGTAACATTATTTATATTTTCTTACTGAAACATAATCTCAAAACAACCCTAAGCTGAAACATGTTATAAATATTATATACCTTCTTCCAATTTAGTATACCATCCTTCCTACTTGCAAGGTTATATTTTTATTCTTTTAACTCTTTAGCGATGTTTTCTATGCTCCTTTCGACAATATTTGCTAATAAGAAATGCATTTTACTTTGTCCCCATATTATTTCAGTCTGTTTTACTGTGGCAGCAAGAACATGCATCTCCCCAACCGTATGTAACTTTTTGTCTTTTCACTATTGAATAAGCAAATTTAAAAGGAGCTCTAAGCATCTGTCATTATGTTTAGTACACTTTATAAAAATAATGGACTGAGCAACATAAGACTTAAATATTGATGAAAAAATCACAGGGTTTGTCTTTATGTTCTGGATGCTTAGAGTGTCTTGCTGATTATGATATTTTCATTACCTAATATCTCAATGCACACTACATACTAACATCAAGGCTCACTGTTAACATTAGTGGAGGTGAACCATATTTTATTTTATTTTTTTAAGGTGAACCATATTTTAAATATTTTTCTTGATACTTTTGAACTTCTCGTCAGCTCAGATTGGGTGGTCAGCTTTTTTATCATATGACATGACTATCTGATAAAAATAGGAGTGTAGGGCTTCCCTGGTGGTGCAGTGGTTAAGAATCCGCCTGCCAATGCAGGGGACGCGGATTTGAGCCCTAGTCTGGGAAGATCCCACTTGCCGCGGAGTAACTAAGCCCATGCGCCACAACTACTGAGCCTGTGCTCTAGAGCACATGAGCCACAACTATTGAGCCCATGTGCCACAACTACTGAAGCCCGTGCACCCTAGAGCCCGTGCTCTGCAACAAGAGAAGCCACTGCAATGAGAAGCCAGTGCACTGTAACGAAGAGTAGCCCCCACTCACCACAGCTAGAGAAAGCATGCATGCAGCAATAAAGACCCAATGCAGCCAAAAATAAATAAATTAAATTAAAAAAAAAAAAAAGGGCTTCCCTGGTGGCGCAGTGGTTGAGAGTCTGCCTGCTGAAGCAGGGGACATGGGTTCGTGCCCTGGTCCTGGAAGATCCCACATGCCGCAGAGTGGCTAGGCCCGTGAGCCATGGACGCTGAGCCTGCGCGTCCAGAGCCTGTGCTCCGCAACGGGAGAGGCCACAACAGTGAGAGGCCCATGTACCGCAAAAAAAAAAAAAAAAAAAAAATAGGAGTGTAGCTCTATGATTATTTTGTTGGTTCACTTGTATTGGTACCTTTAGTATCATCCACATAACATGTTATTTTTGCAGGAATCTTTTTAAGCCGCTTGACCAATTTTTGAGAATTGGTTAGGTTAAAACTAGATGATGTAATCACAGGTCCACTGAACAGTCAAACATGAACTACAATTCATTAAGGTACACCAGAAGTATGGGTGCCAGGTCACCCACTTTGGGAAGTGCAAACCTAACCCATATAGCTATGTAGGTACAAGGCACTCGGCCATGTGTGCTAAGTGGAAAAAAAAAGATGAAAGCTCAATTTGTACAACTACCTCACTATTAGAGAAAAGATAAAGTGAAAGGGAACTTAATCAATGATAAGCAATTTCATCTTCCTCTCTCCCACCTTTAGGATGCCTCTCTCTGGAGCCTGGAATACTTGAAAATTAAGTAAAATCATCTAGCCTAAGCATTTTCCTGTGGTAATCAAATGAAAGAATGAATCATGGTCTCAGGATCTCTCAGAAAATAAAAATCCATTCTTCATTTCCCTAACTTGTTTAGGGAACTATAATATAACACAGCAGTCTGAGACAATAAGAAAAAATTAAGTTCAATATTATAAAGTAAATTTTAAGTCCGTCGAATACCTTTCCATAAAGTTCTCAGGAACCCCTATATTCTATCATAAACAAATCTGCCTTCATCTAGAACACTGTCCAGAACACTCTCTTCACCTCTTGTCCTCACAGAAGCCTGATCCTCCCCCCAAAATTACTTCCTTGACCAATTTCTAAGATATAATTTTCTCATTCTTCCACATCTTGTCACACTTATCATAAAGTCTAAGTGGCAATTTTAGCATTCTCACAGTTCTTCTGCACCACCTTCAGACCCACATTTTTCTGTCTTTAAATTCCAACATACACCACTTACTATCCTCCCAGAGTGTGCTCTCTCTTACTACCACTACACCTGATCGTTAATATCATTGAGACCTCGGGTCCCAACTCCTCCTGCCGTCTGGTTTATCAGGTCCCTTTCCTTTCTCATTTCTTTTCTTATTTGGTGTTCATGGGCCCATCACTGATGCTATTTTATTTTATCATCCTCAATTCTTCTGTACCTGCTCTGACAACCCCCAGATCAATCTAACCACTTTCCTTCTTTCCAATACAGAGAAAGTAAAGCAATGCTGGGAAAAAATTACCATATAACCATATGAATGAACTATACCACTTCCAACCTCCACTTGGGCCCTCAGTGTTGCTCAGCAAATCTCTTTCACTGGTTCCCAGTTTGCCACAACAAGCATTCTAAATCAAGTCTCTGCTACCAAACTCTCACTTCAGTTTCCTTTTTAGCAAGATTTTACCTCCTACTCCTAAGTAAAAATAGGAGATCTTCTAGGCTCTCTTTCTCTGAGTTCCTAATACTCAAACTATAAACTTATCTACATCCACCCTACCCTCATCTCTCTTATTCTCAAAAGAAGGGGCCTATTTGAGGCTAATCCTCCCTCCGGCTTATCTGAAATCTTATTATATAAACTATTGCTTTTATCTCCATATCTTTAATGTTTTCCTTAAACAAACTGAGACCCTTTAATTTATAAAACATGTTCAGGCCTCTCTCACCTTAAAAAGAAAAAGAAAATTCTGCCATAACCCTGCATCATTCCTTTTTAGCCATTGCACTAGAGAACTGTTTATTTTTCACTCACAGATTCTAAATCAGTATCTGATACATAGTTGACACATAATTAAAGAACCCACTTACTAAGGAATTAATGAATATAAACAGCTAGATTTGTAAATGCCCACCTACAGAAATATTTACATGATAGATTCTCTTCACTAACGACTTCTGCTTATGGTCCACATTTGGAACTAACTAAAATTACAGATGAGTGCTTAAAAGTTCTCAAATGAACAAGCTATCAAAAATTAAAGCTTCTGTCCTAACTGCCATATCTGTCCTAACTTTCCATATCCCTAAAATATATATCCCTAAAATAAATATTCCAAAGCTTCTGTCCTAACTAACTTTCCATATCCCTAAAATAAATATTTGGGATATGGAAAATAATTTTCTTTTAATTAGGATATAGCTGTCCCAGGGGTCTGCCAGCACACATATCTAATGTACATATATGGGAAGAGTAAAATGGGCTTTCAAATAATATTGGTGACCCAATACCTAAGACACTTAAAAAAATTGTTTTAATTGCTCTAGAGCAACACTTTCTCCTCTCTTAGCTTATCAATAGATTGCTGACAAAATAAAAGTAGTTTTACCAGCAAAATGTCCCAGCAAATGTGGATACAACTCATTGGTACCTAGTTTAGTAAGGATTTCCCCACCACATACACACAGACACAAACAAAAAATAAAATCCACCACTTGGATTTATAAGAGGCTGTGTGAAGCTAAAATTTTATAAATGGGAAGATGAAACCTTACTAAAATTTTAAGTTAACTATAAATTTCTCTTAAAAAAAAAAAAGCTTGGCTCTTAAATCCAGTAATAAGGGCAGCCTGCAGAACACTGTTAATCAAGGCATGATTCGCCTAAGCCATAACATGGCTAGTATCTGGGAGGTCAAAGTTTCCTACTCTACAAATAGAAGGTCACATGCTCAATTTTTAAAGATGAAAGGTAATTACTAACGAGGTTCTTTTTTTTTTTTTTTGGCTGCGCTGGGTCTTTGTTGCTGTACGTAGGCATTCTCTAGTTGTGGCGAGCAGGGGCTACTCTTTGTTGCGGTGCACAGGCTTCTCATTGCGGTGGCTTCTCTTGTTGCAGAACACAGGATTTAGGCACGTGGGCTTCAGTAGTTGTGGCACACGGGCTCAGTAGTTGTGGCTCACAGGCTCTAGAGCGCAGGCTCAGTAGTTGTGTGGCACATGGGCTTAGTTGCTCCGCGGCATGAGGGATCTTCCCAGACCAGGGCTCAAACCCGTGTCCCCCGCATTGGCAGGCGGATTCTTAACCACTGCACCACCAGGGAGCCCTTTACCTCTGCTTTTAAGATCAACTGTCTCGGGCTTCCCTGGTGGCGCAGTGGTTGGGAGTCTGCCTGCCGATGCAGGGGACACGGGTTCATGGTCCGGGAGGATCCCACATGCCGCAGAGTGGCTGGGCCCATGAGCCATGGCCGCTGGGCCTGCGTGTCCAGAGCCTGTGCTCGGCAACGGGAGAGGTCACAACAGTGAGAGGCCCGCGTACCACAAAAAAAAAAAAGAGAGAGAGATCAACTGTCTCTTAAAAATGTGTTCTCAACTCAATCTGCAAGACAAAATAGCTACACTCTGATACTTCTTAGGCAGTCTAATTTTGAACTCACTGCTCACCACTGCTTATTAAAAATTGAGTGGAGTGTTACAATATTTAGAGAGAACTGCTCAAAAGTGCACACAGGTCATCCATCCCTCCAGATATTATAAATCTAGCCCTGGTCAAGTCAGAGCAACAGAGACCTGAGAACCAGGGCCCACTTAAGAACTACTTTTACTGAATTATACCTTGGTATGACAGCAACAGTCCACACTGAAGACTGGTAACATAAAATTCCAAGAAGCCATGGCTACCAAGATGTTGCCTAGGAAACTGTCCATCACAACATCCAAGAATATCTGTACTTCTGAGCAATGAGTTTTTTATCTTATGAACTCTGTAACCTAGTGTCAAGAACTAGAGAGTTCAGTCAGAGCCAAATTTGCAGAGTATCCATAGACAAGTTTCAGATTACCATGATAAGCTTTCCCTGACTCCATATTTTTCTTCTGCTTCCACTTTTTAAAAAAAATATTTAATTAATTAATTATTTTTTTATTTTTGGCTGTGTCAGGTCTTTGTTGTGGCACATATGATCTTTTGTTGCAGCGCTCAGGCTCTTCAATGCAGCGTACAGGCTTCTCTCTAGTTGTGGCATGCAGGTTTTTTCTCTCTCTAGTTGTTATGCATGGGCTCCAGAGCACGTGGGCTCTGTTGTTTGTGACACAAGGGCTCTCTAGTTGAGGCGTACGGGCTCAGCAGTTGTGGCATGTGGGCTTAGTTGCCCCGCGGCATGTGGGATCTTAGCTCCCCAACCAGGGTTCGAACCAGCGTCCCCTGCATTGGAAGGAGGATTCTTTACCACTGGACCACCAGGGAAGTCCCTGCTTTCACTTTTAACTTCTGTTTTACTGTTTTGTGATAATCTATATGTATAAACTGTTTTAAATCCTGTTTAGAACAAAGCAGAGGAACACTGAAATGAATAGATCAAGAGAGTTTCAAGGAGCCATTACAGGATCCTTTGTACGATCCAGATACATGTAATTCTCTGGATAGAATTGTTCATATTTGATCATTAAAGGTTCAGGATAAACTAAAGCCAAGTGCTTTTATCCATAAGAACATAATTAATTACCTAGACTTGATCTTGGTCAGTTGGGCAGGGGCTGGCAAATTTTTTGATTAAGAAGTCTATTGCTATGTGCAGTTAAACTGATGTTTCTAAGAAGTATATATAGGCACGTGATCAAAAAATTGTTAACTGCAACCAGTCAGTAAACTTTACCTGGTATACATTTCCTTCCTAAAGCAAAAGAACTTTTGAAGACAAATCTGACTTAATGATTAAAAGATGAGCAGCAAGACTGGTTGTCTTTTTTATTTATAAGGGCAAGCTGCTATTCCCTTAAGGAGGAAAAGGGAGAGGAAAGCAGAATTTTGAGCGAGTATAAGGCATCCCCAAGACTTGAAAAGGGCTTAGGAAAAGAATGGAGAAAATCTTTCCCTTGGGATAGATAATGGTATACCTAAAGAAGCTAGGGAGCTGAAATTATCTAGGGGCTTACAAATAGTGGCAGAGCCACAAGAAGCATCTTTTCCAAAATATTTAAAGAAATATATTGAGGGCTTCCTTGGTGGCACAGTGGTTGAGAGTCCGCCTGCCGATGCAGGGGGCGCGGGTTCGTGCCCCGGTCCGGGAGGATCCCACGTGCCGCGGAGCGGCTGGGCCCGTGAGCCATGGCCGCTGGGCCTGCGCGTCCGGAGCCTGTGCTCCGCGGCGGGAGGGGCCACAGCAGTGAGAGGCTCGCGTACCGCAAAAAAAAAAAAAAAAAAAAAAAAAAGAAATATATTGATAAGGCAGTTGTACCGCAAAAAAAAAAAAAAAAAAAAAAAAAAGAAATATATTGATAAGGCAGTTTTTAATACCATGATAAGTTACTGGAGAAAGTAAGGTGAAAGCAAGACTGCCATACATGTAGAGAGGTAATCAAAGAATTGTTTTGCTGTGCTCACTTCCATTGGTATTAAAACCCTGGTCATGCTTCTGCTTACTAGAAATCCTCACCTCAAACTCCAAATAAAGGAGGGGAGAGTACAGATGACCAACACACGGAAACTGAATATCCTAAAAATTGAAGAAAAAAGGGGAGCTGGGTACCATCAAGACAGCCTTGAACTACAGAAAGGAAGAGAATCACAATCCCATTTGAAACTTGGGCAACTGAGTAGATGGGCATATCTTTTCTTTCCAGCCTTACTAAAATCTAGCATTGTAATGGCTCCCATTACCTGCAGAAGAGGAACCACTGAAGAATATTCTGAGAAACCTATATAACTAAGAGGAAGAACACAAGTGTTTCCTAAGTAGTTTGCAATAAGAACAGGGTTAAAAAGTCTTCCTGGTATAGGAATAAAAGGCCTTTGTAACACTGGACAACGCAAGAGTCAAGGTGGATCAGGGTTTCTCAACCTGGGCACTAGTGACATTCGGGCCAGATAACTCTTTGCTTTGGGGGGCTGTCGTGTGCACTGTAGCATATTTAGCAGAACTTCCCTGGCCTCTATCCCCTAGATGGCAATAGCACCCCTACCAATTGTGACAACCAAAATATCCCCTGTGGGGGGGCAAAATCACCCCTGTTGAAACCTCCACTATGGATGAAACAAATAACAAAGAGCTGCCAGGGATAACTCACTTTCTTGGTAAACAGCACTCCCAAACCACCTCACATCCTGAACCAGGAAACAGAAGGAACACCAGGATTTGTAGGAAAAATGATAAATTCAAATTTGGATATGTCAGAATGTGGGACACCAAGTGGAGATGTCCAAAAGTTAGTTGGATATATGGGACTGGAACCAAGAAAAGAGGCCTTGGCAAGAGAAATAGACCAGAAAAGCATTAGCTACATTAACACCTTTGAAAAAGGCTTTTGTCAGCCAAAATAAAATCCTCTTAAGAGATGATGATTATTATCCTACACAAGCTCTACCTAGTGCCTAATTAAACAAGAAGCCCTTGATGGATTTAGTCTACTGAAGAATAATGTACTCATGCACAATTCTTACCTTCATCTGGACAAACTTGCCATATGTTAGAGTCTTTAAGGTAAACTCTCACATATCTTTACTAATTGATAGGTTGCAATAATCTTCCCATTTGGTATATTCTCCTTCTTTCTGACTTTTTGTTCCCAAATCCATTGCCCCATATTCTATCAATTAAGAAATAGATACTTCCTGCCACTGCACATACATAATTAGCAAAAGCAGATGCAATTCTCACATGCATGTGAGTTTTTTAACATTATCATTAAAGAAATTCTGTTCTGGAAGGCTCAGAGACTTCCAGATTATACTTCTTCTTCAACAAGAAACCTCACTGACAGTTTGAATACACCTCAGTTCAAGAGCATATTTTCCTGAATGTCTTTTTTTGATTGAGAATATTTACTTAAATGTAATCTTCCAAGAAATTAGAAGACATTTCTACATATGTGTAAGTTCACTTGTTAAAAACCTATTCAATATGTTTTACGAAGAGTAACATTTCATGTAAAAATAGCAGTGAAGAAATAATTTTCCCAATTTAAGACATAATCTGGTTAACAAAATAGATTAAAATAAATCTGAATAAGTAAATAGAAACTGTGCATATATTAAGTAAATAGAAACTGTGCATATATTAAGTTTAGTTTAATCTGGTTTCCTTGTGTAAAATCTTCTACTGTACCCTCTTTATTTTTTCTAACTAGCTTAAAAACTTTTCTTTAAAGCGAGGGTAAACTGATAATTTAAAATAGTAATTTAAAATATCAATCAATTCACAGAATTTCCACCCAGCTCACCTCCATAGTTATATCTTACCAACACACTGGCATACATTCAGTAAGAAAAGATAATGATAAAGAATGGTGATACTTCCTTTTAGAGATGATAAATACTATAGAGAACACAAATCAACACACACTCCAAAGAGGAAAATTCATTTAGCATTTTTCTAACCACAAATTAAATATTCACTAACAAGATTTTTAGGACTCAATTTTGTTTGCGTAACCCTTACTAAAAAATAAAAGGATATCATTAATATATCAGTAAACATCTGCTATTCTTTACACGCTCCTTAGGCTAAACTTATAAATCAAGATATGATTTGTGTTGAAGGAAATTACTATGACCTCCCTTACAGTCCCATCCTTTCCCCACATAAAGAAAATGCAGGGGACTTCCCTGGTGGCGCAGTGGTTAAGAATCCGCCTTCCAATGCAGGGGACACGCGTTCGAGCCCTGGTCTGGGAAGGTCCCACATGCCGCAGAGCAACTAAGCCCGTGTGCCACAACTATTGAGCCCGCGTGCCACAACTACTGAGCCCGCGTGCCACAACTACTGAAGCCTGAGCGCCTAGAGCCCATGCTCTGCAACAAGAGAAGCCACCACGATGAGAAGCCCACACACTACAGTGAAGAGTAGCCCCTGGGCTTCCCTGATGGCGCAGTGGTTGAGAGTCCGCCTGCCGATGCAGGGGACACGGGTTTGTGCCCTGGTCCGGGATGATCCCACATGCCGCGGAGCGGCTGGGCCCGTGAACCATGGCCGCTGCGCCTGCGCGTTCGGAGCCTGCGCGTTCGGAGCCTGTGCTCCGCAACGCGAGAGGCCACAGCAGTGAGAGGCCCGCGTACTGCCAAAAAAAAAAAAAAAAAAAAAAAAAAGAGTAGCCCCTGCTCACCGCAACTAGAGAAAGCCTGTGTGTAGCAACGAAGACCCAACGCAGCCAAAAATAAATAGATTTTTAAAAAAAGAAAATGCAAATGATGCCCAATTTAATATATGTTCTCCAATGACTCTTATCACTTAAAATTACAACATAGCTAAGGAAGGAAGAAAAGAAAAGGTAGTGAAGTGTATTTGAAAATTGTGCTTTCTTTTTTTTTTGCGGTACGCAGGCCTCTCACTGCTGTGGCCTCTCCCGTTGCGGAGCAACAGGCTCCGGACACGCAGGCCCTGCGGCCACGGCTCACGGGCACAGCCGCTCCGCGGTATGTGGGATCTTCCCAGACCGGGGCACGAACCCGTGTCCCCTGCATCGGCAGGCGGACTCTCAACCACTGCGCCACCAGGGAAGCCCGAAAATTGTGCTTTCTTACCAATATGTTGCTGTAGAGTCCAAGAGGAGTTTGAGGCACGAGCAGAGAGCATCTTTTCAACAGCTGGAGGAAGCCTCCTCCAATTAGTAAACTCCAAAGTGAAGATAAGGATGTCATCGCTGATTGAGTCAATCCTATATTGGAAAGAGATTAACACAAAATTAGACACAAAATACACCAAGGTTCACCCTGAAAACAAACACCACATAACCTATTCTTACAACATCTTGATATGGAAGGCAGACAAAGAACTGCAGCATAGAAAATATTCATGAAACTAGAGGCAAGTTCAGTGGACATGAAAAATCAGCTATAGTTGCTACAGGAAACTCAAGTGACTGTGCATGTTGTTGTCCAATGGATGACAAAAGGAGTTTCTACTCTTACAGAGGGTAGGAATTTTCCTTCCCATTCCCCAGCAGCAGTGGTAAGAAAAGACAGATTCAGTGTCACTGTCATTAGTGGATTTGCCATTATTTCCTCCCAAATGGACCATCTTGCCAAATCTAGATTGGTCATCCTCACAGACACATAATTTAACAGTTCTGAAAGGATAAAGCCCAAACACCCAAAGCTGTCCCTAAACTGAGTGCATGAGAGAGATGGCTTGTTTCTGACCAGCTCTCAGAGATGTACTACAACTGTTCTCCTATAAGAACCTTTCCCATTATATTGTAGATACGGCTCTAAAGGACATATCAGAATAAGTTGTCTTTAAGAACTGAAAGAAGTTGTTGAAGACAAGCAGTTCTCGTTCTATTTTTTAAAAATAATGTCATATTTCCTACCAACCCACCCAAAAGAGACTTCCCAAATTTTATAAGCACTTGAATCCTAATAGAAAGAGCACTGACCCAAGAAAAGCTCTGATTTCTAACATCACCTAAGCCCTAGATCCTGGTCTCTAAAATGAGAATAACACTTAACCTACCTATTTTAGGGGACTATTCATGAAAATAATGGAGACAATATAGTAAACAGACTTTTAAAACTATAAAATGTTATATAAATATTTGATATTACTAGAACTGGTTTGAAATTTTCAGTATTACATTTTCAGTGGGCCTTATAACATTGTACACATGAAATTTAGTCAAAGCTTAAAGAGAACTCTAAATTCTAATAAGATACTTATTTTGTACTCAACTAGATACTCCCCTACCATCACATTGTTTGAAGAAAAATAAAATCATTAGGGTCTCTGGTGATTACTTCAAAAACAGAAATTCTTTTCAAGGCCACTTTTTTGGAGACATTACTGAGCAAGGACAAAATAAGGGAAAAATAGAAGTAAAGAAACTGAATAATACTCTAAACCTGTCATCTCAAAGACAACTTATTTCTCGTAATTCAGGGTCAAAGTATCCTTGAAATGACTGATTAGAGAGTATGAAAATTATTTCCTAAAATCTTAATTCTCTAATATGCAAACTTATATAAGGAAGAACTTAAACTGTAGCACAAATGCTTTGGGAAACATTTTACTTCTCAAAAAGCTCTCAGTGAAGTCACGATTTATCAGAAAATACTGAGAATAAGTGAAATGATAAAATATATTCAAATGCAAACAACCTCCTTCACTTTCTAGGAACCCCACACCAAAGGTTACTTGGTTCTGGTTGCTAGTTTCTTTTTTAATGGTTTCATTTTTCTACCTTAATGTGCTGTCTCACTGTGGCCAAAAACAAAGTCATTTTTGTGCAGTTATCTAAACACACACATAAGAAATAAATCTATTTACACAGCTTTAGTTAATATAATGTTGAGTTTATTTTACCAATGCTGATAATGGCACTGAAAATGTATTGTTACTGTACTACATTGACTGTTACGTTGTACAAAGCAGTTGTAAAATCATAAACCTGTGACAGTTAATCAACTAAATGCACAGATGACATTTACTTTCTATCATTCATCTACTGCATTGGGGGTGTGAGGGAAACCTAGTCTTGCATTTAAAGCTGAAAAAATATTTCAACTCTGCAGATTATATTGTGACAGGCAATTATTCAGCCAGATACATCTTTAAAGACTGTTTAAGACAACCAATACCTAGGAAAGACATTTATAATTTACATGACAAAGATTAAGCAACAGACTTATATGTTATATAAATAAGATATAACCAAAATCCACTTTAACAACATATTGACGTTTTTATGGGATAATTATTTTATAACAGCTCTTTGAATGTAAATTTGATCAAAGAAAGCAAAACATTCATCACACTCAGCGTAAACACTTGCGTTATTCATTCAATAAAAGATCAGTAAGCAAAAATTTGACCATGTTAAGCATTTTTATTGCTAAAGTGAAATTTTCCATCGTATTTTTTCTAATGAATATAAAGTGACTAAAGTTACTCCTTCAGAGTAAAATGTATGCAACTGGCGTTCTCAATTCAAATAGCTGAAGTTTTACAATTTACTACAAAATAATTTGTAGTTTACGGTTTATTAACTCTTTTCTATCCTAATACATCCAATAAATATAACACAAACCCAGTGGCTTATTACCACAAAAATTCTCAAATGGGCTAGTCACATGGGGGGCAGGGAACCCTGTATAAGAACTAGGGATGGGAGAGTATATTTTACAAAGCCTTTTGGGAGGATAAAGCAAATTCCCTTTCCTTCCAGCGGTCTATGTAGTTGTCTGAGGAGGAAAGGAAAAGAAGATACATTTAATTTTTTCCCTGAATAGGTTCTTCCTAATTTAGGAGTAGGAAAGAGCAAGAAAAGTTGGCCCAGATCCCCCTAGGTTAGGCAAGGGATTAAGTGAATCCCTAAAATTAAGTGATAAAAACTACCATATCGCTGGGGATACACAGGGCTAAGGCAGCATAGCACAGGGGTTACAAAGACAGACATGAGTTACACTACTAGACAGCCTGAGTCCAAACCTAAGCTCTCGCACTAACTAGCTGTGTGAGCTTGGGCAAGTATGTTAAATACTTTGTGCCTCAATTCCCTCCTCTATAAAATATGGATAATGGTATCTACTATGTTTTATATTAAATGAGCTAATAGTAAAAAATTTAAAATAGGACTTCCCTGGTGGCACAGTGGTTGAGAGTCCGCCTGCTGATGCAGGGGACATGGGTTCGTGCTCCGGTCTGGAAAGATCCCACATGACGCGGAGCAGCTGGGCCTGTGAGCCATGGCCGCTGAGCCTGCGCGTCCAGAGCCTGTGCTCCACAACGGGAGAGGCCACAACAGTGAGAGGCCCGCGTACCGCAAAAAAAAAAAAGAACTTAAAATAGTACCTACTGTGGATCAGGCAATATTTTAAGTGTTGGTTAAAGAAATAAACTAGAAACCAGAATGGAGCATGAAGGCTGAAAGTAATGGGCAAGTAATATGGAGTCGAGTTAGTATCTTCAGTAGAAAAACACAAGAAGCATGGCTGAGAAGAAAGTGGGTGCCTTGGGAATAAGCACTAAGTGAAGTGACAGAGGAAAGGAAACACACTGTCAGAACTGCCCACAGCTATCTAACGTGTTGGTTGGATTTACAGTAGCATTTTGGGGAGTGAATCCTAGAACGGTGAGGGGTAACTGCTGTTAGCTGTCAGGAGCCCAGACACGACAATAAAATTCACTAAGTAAAAAGTTAAGGGTATTTAAATAGCTTTGTTAATAGCTAGATATAGCATTCATTAGTGAGCGTTTCTATCTCAGTACTGAGTGTATGTGTGTGTGTGCACATGTAAAAGGGGATTTGTTAGGACAAGTAAACATGCACAAATAACTTTTAAAAATTAGATTTCTCAATGAATTGTCAATAATTTTTAAATCTCATTCAATTATCTAAAAAATACAATGGATTTTTATAAAATTTTATTGAAATGGTATAGAGGGAATTGCAACAGTGAGTGATTTGACAGATAACTATGTATTAATCAGCTGCTGGAGACAGAAGTAAATACAATCGGGTACTCAAACCACTGGAAACTATAAACAAAAAGTAAAGTGGAGATCAGAACATGTATCTAAACTTTGCTTTACTTCTATATTCCTCAAACCACCTACCAGAAAGCAGTTTTTCCTCACAAGCCACATATCTGAAACATTTAGTATCAGAAAGGGATGATAGTCCTAAGCATAAAACCTCTGCTTAGTGAAAATTCTTGAATTCTATATTATGGCAGACATAATAAAAAGGTGAGATACTGGGATCCTGCCAAACAAAGATATGTTCTTCACTTACAGATGGAGAAGCCACTAGGCAGAAGATGGAGTCCCAGAAATGCAAACAAAATGTACAAGTAGGAACCACTAGTGTTGCCTGCATGAATACCAAAGAGGATCTCTTTTGAAAAGCAAAATTTAAATAACAAAATATCAGAGCACTCTTCTGCTGAAATCCAAAATCTCAGTATTTGTCTAAACATTATTTTGGTAAATGGTAATTTTTGAAGCACAAAAAAGAAATCTTCTAGATGTTTCATTGAAATTTCATAAAATACATTTAATTTTTATGCTCTTTATATTCCTAGAGACTTTTATTCTATTTCCTCATTTGACTCGAATTATCAGGCCACAAGAGTTCTCTCACCGCTACAATTACCTTCTTGGTCCATCTACACACATAACTCTTGAAAAGGCTGGTAAAACAGTTTTTATCCTTTTGCCCTAGAAAATTTCTGATTCAACTTTCATATAATCACTCATAGGGGATGCTCTTCTGAGAAACCACTTGAGGTAAAGAGTTATTTACTCAGCTACTTCAGAAATCAGTATTTATTGAGGGAGACTAAGTTCAAGTAGACAAGTTGCTATAGGATAGGAGTATTCAATCTACTTGACTAAGGGATGCTAGAAATCGCCAAAGCAGCTACAACCATTCTGTCACAGACATTTTAAGAGCAGCGTGAAGGATGGCCTAAGTAGAAGAAATAACCCTCTCAGGAGGGTTCACTGGCACCCATTCCTTTCTACTCCCTTCCAGCCACCTCTGACCTTTTTCCAGGACTCTATCCTTACACTCAATCTCACCATTAGCAGCCCCCCCAATTCCTTCACCCCAACCCAACCATCACAGTCAAAACACACACAATAACAACCTCCTCCCAACATACGGATCTCAAGAAATTGGGGGAAATTAAAGGTAGTACACTCACGCAAAAAGAGTAAAGTCCACATGGTAGGATTTCTTACCAAGTACTGCAGAGGAGATTCAGTGGGTCAAATCCAGCAAGCAGCAGAGATGGCAACCATTCTTTATACTTTGTCTGTGCTTTAACTGCATGACTTATAAATTCAGATATGCGGCTCCATGATGTCAATGGGCAACATTTCTTCAAAAAGTAGCGAAATACTGAAAACCTCTCATACTTCAGGCAGTATGCCAAATGAAGTTCATTTAGCTGGGCTCCATATTTCAAAAGAATATTCACAATTCCAAAGAAGTCACAGCTCCACCACAAAAAAGAAAGAAAGGAAGGAAGGAAGGAAGGAAGGAAGGGAGGGAGGGAGGGAGGAAGGGAGGGAGGAAGGAAGGAAAGAGGAAGGGAGGGAGGAAGGTAAAAGAAGGGAAGGGAAGAGAAGAGAAGTTAGATTTTCATATTAAAAAAATAATTCTTACAAAGTTAACAGTAGTTACAACTGGAAAATAAGAATAGCAAATGGGATAGTGGATGATTTTTACATGTCTAGTGGATTGAGACTAGTGGACCAGAGGAAAGGGAGGGTTTTACTTTTTAATTTACACCATTCTGCATGGTTTTTAGTTTCCAACTATGAACAAGTCGTGTCCTTAGAATTTAAAACATTTATCTTAAATAAGTTAAGTTTTAAAATTATCATTGACAAGTAGAAAACTCTTTTCAAATTGTGATTTTTTTGCACAATTAAGTATCCATAGTACAAAATATTTGCTAAACAAAGTTAATAAAACAATGTGACTGGTCCCTAAAGACAGATGATTCAGTCTAGGAATCTTCAAGATACCACTTCTTCAACAATAGCTTAGTCAATCTCCCTTTTACTTTTAAATTTCTAATGGTAAAAAGCAATCATATAGAAAAGCTTTTTTTTTTTTTTTTTAAATTTTTATTTATTTATTTATTTATTTGCGGTACGCGGGCCTCTCACTGTTGTGGCCTCTCCCGTTGCGGAGCACAGGCTCTGGACGCGCAGGGTTAGCAGCCGTGGCTCACGGGCCTAGCCACTCCGCAGCATGTGGGATCTTCCCGGACCGAGGCACGAACCCGTGTCCCCTGCATCAGCAGGCGAACTCTCAACCACTGTGCCACCAGGGAAGCCCAGAAAAGCTTTTTTTTAATGAACAAAAATTTAACTTACAGCTTTAGATTTTTTAATTAATCTTCTTTATAAAGTGTTTTACAGAATAAATGTGTTATCATTTTATACCTATTGAATTGGTTACTTTAAAAAAGAAAACATTATCATCCAATACTGCTAAGTTGTGGTTAAAATGATTGAAAATAAGTGTAACCCTTTTATGAGAGAGCTAATTGGCAAAATGCATCAAAAGAGGGCTTCCCTGGTGGCGCAGTGGTTGAGAGTCCACCTGCCGATACAGGGGACACGCGTTCGTGCCCCGGTCCGGGAAGATCCCACATGCCGCGGAGCGGCTGGGCCAGTGAGCTATGGCCCAGCGTCCGGAGCCTGTGCTCCGCAATGGGAGAGGCCACAACAGTGAGAGGCCCGCGTACCGCCAAAAAAAAAAAAAAAAAAAAAAAAAAAAAAAGCATCAAAAGAGGTTTCATAGCAAAGTTATAAGGAGCACACAGACTGGAGCCAGAGTGCTCAGCCACTTACTAGCTGTGTGACTCTGAGCAAGTTATTTAAACTTTCTGGCACACAGAACTAGCATTATGTAAGTATTTGTAAAATAAAATGATATGTAAAGTAAAATACCACACAAATTAAAATATAATATAATGAACATAAATCCTGGGAATTTATCCAAGAGACAAAATAAAAAAGAAATTATATCCTATTTGCACAAATATATTAACCATAGTATTGTCTATAATTTTTTAAAAACAAATTTTTAAAAAACAGAAATTACCTAAATGTTTAACAGAGGAGCAGTAAGTGCAAAATATGACAGTCATCAAAAACTACAATTCTGATGGTTGTGTGACCACATTTTAAAAACTGTTTATGATATAATTTTAACTGTAACAAAGCTCAATAAACATGTATGTTCATTACACACACAACTATGAAAGAAAATATGCAAGAATAAAATTAGTCTCCCTCTGAAACTGGCATTAATGCTATTTTAAATAACTAGAAATAAAAAAGAAATATTTCATTAATCATAGTATTATAGAACTCTACATAATGAAGTCATAAAAATAAGAGAAAATGAACATAAAACATTTAAACCATTGTCATGGGAGACCTCCTACTTCTGAGGACTTATGTATAGAACCTGAAATCAAGGTTTTAAGGCAGTTAAAACACTATATACATAAGTAAAATGTCACCTACCCCATGTAAATTTTTGTAAAATCTATTTCATTTGTTCTCCAATTTGTGCTCTTTTCTTCAGTTAAAAGATTAAACGGTAATTCTCTTTATTATTAATAATATGCATAGCAATTAGAAAAGAAAAATCTATAATTCTTAAATTTCTTTATAAAAAGTAGTAAATTCATTGTCTGTCTACCATATTGCTATTTGTTCCAGGAAACTCCCATCATTCATATCAGTGTTCTTGAAAAGAACCCTGTATGCATGTATTTTTTCTTCTGGCTCCTTTCAGATACAGGAAAGCTGAAAGAATTTGTTGCCAACAGTCCTGCACTACAAGAAATGCTAAAGGATATATTGATACTTCTGACCGATGGTTCTAAACAGTTATAACCAATATAATTGGTTTATTTCAACTACTTCGACCTCATTTAACTAGCTTCTCGTTATTACTACAGTTATTACTTGCTGATTCCACTACAGAACAATCAACACATGATATGGACTGTTGAACACATTCCAGTAAACATGTAGGTAAACAGTGGGAAAAGCTCAAGACATTGCCTCATTACAAATGTGATACATAATTCTCAAGAAGACTTAATTTTCAAGGCATCTGTGTTTACATGTACAATTCAGGGACTGGCTAAACTCTTCCCTCAAGCAATTTGAAACCATCAATGGCCTAACCATAGATACTTTAGCTCTTAAAGAGCAGTTTTTCTGCTATAGAATACAAAGGTAAACGGGAGCCCTAAATGCACCCTGTTAGATTAAGTGCTACAGATAGCTAGAGAGCCTTTTTTCTGTTTAGAATAAAACTACAAAACCAAGAGGCTTTCTTATTCAAGTTTCGAATATAGCAACGAGACGTGGCTCATGTTAAGAAAATTTTAAGCACAAGGCCACAGATAAACCAACCATCCATCTCTAAATGTGAGAGGAACATGTGCACATAATATAATAACAAACTTTATTGAGTATGTATTCTGTACCAGAATAAATGGTATGTTAAATGTGTTACACCGAAGATTTGCCTTAATCTTCACAATCACCCTAAAAAGTAAGTTTTATTATCATCTCCACTCTAGATGTAAAAACTGGAGCTTAGTCAAGCTAGTAATTGGTAGAATTGGGATAATAATATCAAACCAAAATCTAACAGTGAATATGATAGATACAGCAAATATCTGAAATATCTCTCCTACATTATAAAAACCAAACACTTCATGAAACAGTCAAATTGAGAATTATTTTAAGGCCAGACCTATGTTTCCCAAAGTATGTTCCATGGAACACTAGTCCCTGAAAAATGATATATGAGAAAAAGCCTCCATAATGAAAATATTTGAGAAACACTTTATAATATACACTAGTCCATGAAAGGACAAATACAGGATGAACTTAAATTTTCAACTTATATGGTCAAGTGTTTTTCTTCAACCTCCAGACACCTTTCAGAAGAAGTACCCTTAGAATTAAAGCAATGGATCCAATAGTTAATCTGAAAACAGCCTAATAAAGAGAGTATAAAATGCCCCAAAAGTCTGTAAACACAGGAACAATAGTGTATTTATTGTAAAGTTCATCCCATTTTTCCAAATTTTTCAAACTTTTGTAGATTCATTCCCCCTTAGGAATTCATAAAACACAACACCATAAGAAAAATTGTTAGAAGCCCTCCAGGAAAGAAATCTAATTACCATTGCTTAACCCTGTGTTTCCCAAACTTAATTAACTAAGGAACCCTTTTAATCCTGTGTATTATCTATTAACAATGTATAGAATGAGTACTCTATAAAACACATTTTGGAAAACCCCACTCTAAATTTCTTCCAATTATCACATTGCCTTGTGTTAGAAAGGACAAGAGCATACTCCTAAAAGGCTTATGAAACTGCCTACTGCTACACTATAAACCCTTTTCCAACAAAACTACCATTTATATGGTGAATAATAAAAAAATAAACTGGAGGATCATAAAACTTTCTCAGCATACCCTGAGCTTCTGCAAAGGATATTAAGAAGGTCTCAGATACATGTACAAGCTCCAGAAACTCAAGCAACTTCGGTGCTCTATGATGACCTTGATTATTATATGTCATTGAGCAAGAAGAGTAGACCCTAAGGCTTAGATAAAACTTTGGTTACAATGTAAACTACATGGACATATGCATGTGTTTCTCTTAACACTTAATACAAATTCTCTTTCAAGCCCTGATGGAGGATTGGAAAAACTCATCAAGTCCTAGAGTAGTCCCTCCCATTTAACATAAATATCAAGAACAAATTGTCACACATTAAGAGATTCCACATTATATAACAGTGAAAATCATAAGACACGGAGAAAGAGAAGAAGTTTAAAAACTAAAAATGCGATGTCTAGACCTTATCTGGAGGCATGTACACTTTCCATCATACTGCTCTTTGAAGTTCAAAAATGTGCACAGAAACAGGCCCAGATAAAAAAACACCTTAAAAGGAAATTCAACATGCTAACAAGGTTTCTTTTAAACATATAGAAATGGGCAAATATCTTGAGACTTTTAGTTTCAATTACCCAACAAAATATCCAACTAACTTAACAGCTGAATCATCAAAAGGCCATATAATAAGTTTTACTGAATGACTTTCAGCCGTCAGCTGAAAATAAAATAAAAACATTAGGTTGTGTCAGATGTATCCATGTGTGATATGATGACAAGAATGGACACAATTATTTTTACAAAACTAATGGGATAACAATGATTAGTATCAATTAGAAAGACAGACAAAATCAGGTCAGTTAAGCCAGGATCTCTTTCTACATTCATATAGAAAAGGCATTAATATTTATTCAAATTGTCCTGAAATTCTCAACTTCCCTCCTCTTCCACCCATTCCAGTTAAAGGAGTCTTTTTCTTCTATTTTCTCATTTGAGTTGAATTACTCAGCTATGCCCTTGAAAGACTGGCTTCATGTCACTAAAGCTGTTAACTTGTTAGCCCCAAAGGACAAAGAATGCTTTTGTATGATGGTGGAGGAGACAAGACATCTTTCTATCATGCTTTGGAGTGTGAGAAGAGCTAAGGGTCACTGCTTCAAATGGAAGCTTATCCTCTCCAAGGGATACCCAGTAAAAATGTTTCAGAATGCTAATCCTGAGCTAAAAAGTTAAATCAGCTGAATAAAATAATAAAGAAGGGAAAACTTAAAACCCAGAGCCATTATTTATATTTATTATTTTCATCACCTTTTGATATTAATTATACTATTTGTAAAAGCAGATATGTTTACTAGAACATAACAGGCCAACAGTGCAAGGAGGGTCACAAGTATTAAATTTCTAGATCTCTGAGAATACCAGAAAACATACAAATTAAGAAAACAAAAGTTTTTGACTCATTAATACCTGGAGTCAGTTAAGTGCTGATTAAATCTTTCTACAACAATCTTACGCCAAACTAACATTATTGTAACAACACACCATTGCTATAAAAATGAAATTTCAAAACTTATACCACTAAACTTATCTCATTGTCTATTGCCAACTCTGAAAATCTGAATATCTAATAATTAATTTTGGAAAATGGAGTCTTCCAAGTTCCCTGGTATCATTACTGTGACTAAAACGCAAATTCTTATTCATAATTGGTAAATGTAATATAGGAAATTCAAACATCATTTGTTAAGGAGAAACAGCACAAAAAAGTTACTTTTAAATGAAAATTTTAGTCCACGGTCCTTTTTTTTAAAATAGTAATTGTAATTAATTTAATTAATTTTAGGTATGCAACCATAGAGAATCCAAATTTTCAGATGCATACTTAATGAAAGAAATTAAAAATTAATGAATTTTTCAACGTCGATATTTTTCCGCAGACACTGGCTATATTACCCTCTGATATACTAAAACAAAACGTACTGGGAGAATGACAGTTTTCTTGCATGATCAGCTTTACACCGAGTCCCAAAATAATCAAATGATTTTCACATTACATGTACAGTGATGACATGCAAACTAAGAGCCAGACGTTAGCTTAATAATATAGAGACTAAAAATTTAATTGATGCTCTTTTTTAGATAAATGGAGGATGGCAAAATGACTTTCTTCTCCAGAAATGAAGAGAATTAACCTTGATATTTTTCTGTGTGCCAAAAATTGTGCAATGTACTATATTTTTATACACATTAAATGTGAGCATATGTGATTATGATGCTACCATTGCTTAGATTTATTCCTTTGGGAAATGTTTCCCTGTCAATTAAATTCCCCGCAGAGTAGGTAATAACAGCAAAGATGTATCAAAATTAAGTCTACTGCCATGGGCCCAGGCAAACAAAAAGTCAACTGGAAAGACTAGGAGAATGTACCCTCATAAAACAGATATTCTGACATTTTGACTTTTTTCCTTTAGACTAACAAATAGTATTTTCCAGTGACTTTTGTTACTGAAAACCTACCTTACTAATTAAAAATACATTTGGTCCAATTACAAGTTCCCACATGAAAGAAAATATCTGACAAGCCCTTTTAAAGCCACCAAAACAGATTTTAGTTATGCTCTACAGGGCCATTTTACAGAGCAAAATTGCCAAGAGTAGCAAAAACCAAAGTTTGTTACCTCATGTCTGTGACCAAAGACCACCATACGCCACACTATTGCTTCTTTACTTTTAGTTTTCAGCAGTTTGATTATTGGTGAGCATGCTTTTCTTTGGGTTTATCCTATTTTGGTTTGCTGAGCTTCTTAAATCTATAAAACTTACATCTTTATCCAATGTTGGGAAGTTTTCGCCCATTATCAGTTCACAACTTCTTTCTCTTCCCTTCTGGACCCTAATGACATGAATGTCAACCCCAGTCATACTGTCTCTCAGGTCCCTGAGGCTCTGTTCCTTTTTGTCCCCCAAGTCGTCATCTTCTCTGTTCTTCTGTCTGGATAATTTATATTGGTCTATCTTCAAGTTGACTCTTTCCTATCAATTCCATTCTGCTATGGAGCTCATATAGTTAATTTTTCATTTCAGATTTTATATTTCTCAGTTTTAAAAAGTCCATTTGGCTCCAGTTTTTATTTCTCAGCTGAAAATATCTACCTTTCCATTTATTTCAAGTGTTTTTACTTCATTAAGCACCATTATAATAGCTGTTTTCAATTATTTAATATTTCCAACATCTAGATCATCTCAGGGTTGACACCTGTTAATTGTCTTTTCCCTCTAAAACTGGTCATATTTTCTGGTTCTTCATATGTCAAGTCATTTTAGACTGTATCCTGGACATTACAAACAGTAACGCTGTGTGTAAACTCTAGGCCTGGCTCCTGTTATAATCTTTTGAATATAATACTGATTGTGTTTGTTTATTTTAGCAGGCATATAACCTAGTTAGGTTTAGACTACAATTTCTTTTTCACCTCTACAGACTGCTGGTTCAGTTCTCAAGCCTTTGCTATGCTGCTTTGCGTCTGGCCCCATGAAATGTACCATTCAGGGGCCTGAGACTTGGGTGATAGTTCAAATCTTCTTTTCAATGTCTGTCCTGTGCATTCAAAGCTTGGATGGGCTCTGGACATATGCAGGTTTGTACACAGAATTAAGAGAACCCCTTCTCCAGCTCTCTCTTCTCCAGGACTCCCCTCATACGCTCTGTTCCACAGGGTTCTATTTACCTGATTTCTCAGGCCAGAAAAACATTAATTTTAAGGTGTTTCGGGGTTAACAGGGGTACTGCTATGGTTTAATATGTTTAATTTAAATTACACTTATAAGATGATGAGGCATGAGCTTAGGTGCTGTGATCAGGACCAAAAATATTCCTCCAAAAGTAAGATGAACACTAAAACAGATCATTGTTATATTGGACACATAGACATACAACTATACAAAACTATACAAAACCATTACATTCTGATCAAATAAAAAAATGTTCAGGGGCTTCCCTGGTGGCGCAGTGGTTAAGAATCCGCCTGGCAATGCAGGGGACACGGGTTCGATCCCTGGCTGGGGACGATCCCACATGCTGTGGAGCAACTAAGCCCGTGCGCCACAACTACTGAGCCTGCGCTCTAGAGCCTGCGAGCCACAACTACTGAGCCCACGCGCCAAAACCATTGAAGCCTGCGCCACAACCACTGAAGCTCGCGCGCCTAAAGCCTGTGCTCCACAACAAGAGAAGCCATTGCAATGAGAAGCCTGCACACCTCAACGAAGAGTAGCCCCCGCTCGCCACAGCTAGAGAAAGCCCGCACACTTCAACGGAGACCCAAGGCAACCAAAAATAAATAAAATAAATAAATTTATTAAAAAAATATTCAATTCTGATCTAATAATAAAATACAATGGAGATAGATATGTACAGAGAAAGGTAAATGAATCAACTAAAGTCATCAGTACAGCCCTAGTGAGGTAAACTAAAATAATTAGGGCTCCTCTGTTTATAAAGACAAAACCTAAGGAGGTATACCATGAAATCATGAAAGATATGCATAGAGTGGATCCCAGATATTCAGATTAACCAAAACCCCAGATACTCAGATTAACCAAAACCTCAAATACTCAGAGTACAGTGTATACATAGAAGCTTAAATTCAGAACAAATGAAATGAACTACTATTTTACATAGCAAATATTACAAGATGGTAGAGACTGAAAAGCTTAGCAAATAAGTTTTTGATAACTGTTTAAATTAAGTCATAGCTAGCAATCCATAATGGTGAATTCAGTAAAGCCAATGAAATTTGAGGTAAGCTTGCAAACTCTTTTGCGTCATTAAAAAACAACAGCAACTACCTGCACAACTTAGTCCATTATTGCATGGACAGATTTTACTCAATATGGCTTTTCTTACACATAGCCTTATTCTTACCGTCTATTTAAAAACCTTAGGAGTCTTATAGACAAGTCTTGGCCAGAATCTAATCAATAATCTATCAGTAATTCTTCATTTATTCTACTCACAGCATCATGGCAGATAAGCAAAAGAAATATTTAAAAAAATTTTAGGGCTTCCCTGGTGGCACAGTGGTTGAGAGTCCGCCTGCTGATGCAGGGGACACGGATTCGTGCCCCGGTCCGGGAGGATCCCACATGCCACAGAGTGGCTAGGCCCGTGAGTCATGGCCGCTGAGCCTGCGCGTCCGGAGCCTGTGCTCCGCAACGGGAGAGGCCACAACAATGAGAGGCCCGCGTACCGCAAAAAAAAAAAAAAAATTTTAAACTGAGTGTGACCTACAGAAATAAACGCTACATACCAAATACATTAAAAATGCAGGAATATCTAGAAAACTAAAGTTTTATTTTAGGTTCATAACAAGTCTTGTAAATATAAATTTCAAATGATAAATAGCCTGACACAGGGTCAATATCATACTTGACAAAGATATTTTTAACTTTTTTATCTTTTTGCCTCCCAGCTTTACTGAGGTATAACTGGCAAATAACATTGTAAGATAGTTAAAGTATATAATGTGGTGATTTGACATACACATACATTGTGAAAACATTCATCACCTCAAATATTTACCTCTTTTTTTTAAGAGCATTTAAGTTGTACTCTTAGCAAATTTCAATTATATAATACAGTCACATTATAACTACAGTCACCACATTATACATTAAATCTTCAGCCCTTATTCATTGTGCAACTTAAAGTTTGTTTTAATTCTTAAATTGTTTTGAAGACCAAGGATATCAGAGAATTCCTGCATTTACTTTAATATATTGAAAGTATGCTCTAAAATTGCTACACCAAAAATATAATCCAGAGCCAAAGAAAGAAGGAAAAAAATCTGACATTATCACCTAATTTTTATTATAGTTTGACTTAACAAGGTGCATCACAGAAGGCTTTTGTTTTTGTCTGGTTTTTGTTTTTAAGTTAAAAATTTAGCTCTAAGACATACTGCTTCACAAAAGAAAGTCATTTGGAAATACATCTCCATATAGCAAAAAAGAATAAAAATACAGCAAATATACATACTCCTTTTGGAAAGCCATACACATGGGAGAACTGAATCCGAAGACGAGGCACATCTGGGCATCTGGGCGGTAGCCAGACTGGAGCAACATTTCTAGGCACTCTTCATGCCCTCCAAACACTGCTGAGTACACAGGACTCACTTTGTTTGGCCCAGTGTCACAGACCCGGTTAGTAAGTGGTATTAACAAGTCCAAGATTCTGCAAATACACAAATTCAGGGGTATATAATGCTTTTATATGTACATAAGTGCAGACATTTCTACAGCACATATTTTGAGTCACCCACTGATTGATTTTAAAAAGTCTTTCTGTCTTCAGTGTACTTTCTATCTACAGTAAATTATTACAAGCTACATACTCTGAAATGTTACACTCATTATTGTTGCTTAATAGAAAGATCCTTAAAGGTATCTGAAGCAGAGCTAAATAACATTCCCATAAAAGTAAACAGATAACACACAGTCCTTTATTTTTCACGAATTATTTACCTTCCCACCAACAACCACCTTCCTCCCCAAAATTCAAATTTTATATTAGATATTTTAGGATCTAATAAATTTTTTAAAACTTCATTATACTAAATATAAACTTGTTATCAAGAAAACAAGTTATTTTCCTTCATAGAGTAGCAACCAAAGTTTTATTTTTCTAATCAGTAAGAATTTTTTGGGAGGGAGGGAGACGCAAGAGGGAAGAGATATCGGAACATATGTATATGTATAACTGATTCACTTTGTTATAAAGCAGAAACTAACACACCATTGTAAAGCAATTATACCCCAATAAAGATGTTAAAAAAAAAAAAAGAATTTTTTAAGATGGTGAGTGACATGAAATGAATAGTATTGTCATGAGGAAGAAGTCAGAAATTCTGCTAAAATATTGTATTCTCAGAAAAGAAGATGAGCTCTTTAAATATTAAGACAGATTTATTTAAAAATTAAGAATAAATTAAGAATTGACAACATTCTTTCTCTTTGCTACTTTTCCTTAGGTAAGGTAGGACTAAGATAATATTTAAGGAGAACTTATATTTCACCATGAAGGAAATCATCAGTGACAAACAGAATTCTCAAAATTGAGAACAAATGAGGACAAATTCTCAAGAGGGTTTTGGTATCAATTTAAAGCTCAGAGTATAATTGTACCTAAGATTAATGATTAAATAAACAATCAACAGTTAAGAAAAACATCAAATTTTTAAGCCTAAGTACTTTGTTAAAATAAAGAATCTGTTTAGTGTCTCTCATATGTAATAAATGTGCTAAATTTTTTTAAATGAGTTGGAAAAATTATACTCTTCAACAGGGCACAAACATGATTACAAATATCTTTAAGGAAATAGTAAAATACCATGCCACCTAGTGGCATAATAACCCAATTACAGCATCTGTTTTCCTACTATGTATACATACTAAAGACAAGACCATTTCACTATTACTTTTTAAATTAAATAATACTAACAAGAGCTATAAAATTATTATTATAGTAGTATAACTCTAAAAACTTTAAATATATATTTAAAAAAACTGTACCAATCTATGTTAAGACAGGCTGCCATATTCTCACAGGTATAACCAGGTTTAATAATTTCTGAGATTCCTGGAACCCCCAATTTCAGGGAGTTCCAACTTTCGTTAAGTCTCTCTCTCTTCAGACAATACCAAAAATTTCATTGGAATTTCTGGCTAAGGAAGAAGAGTAATAGAAGCAGGGGAAAGTACCAAGTTGAATTTGAAATAAGACAAAGAGAAGTCCAGTCAAAGGGTTCAAGATGTGGAGGACTACCCAGTCCACACAAAAGAGATCACAAACTCAAAACATTCCTGGGGCCAAGGAGGTAACAAAAATAAGTTGAATAAAGCCATCAGATCAATACCTAAAGATGCCTGGGACAAAACTGGAAAGGAGTGGGAGAGTACAGCCACAGCTTAAGAAGTCAGAGAGAAGACTTACCCTGAGAAAGCCCCTGGGGCCACTCTGCCTCACACTAGGAAAGGGCAAGACTACGAGTTGCTGGGATTGCAAGGGGGACAAATGTGGGGGGTGGATCTAGTCACCCAGCAGATCAGTAGGGAAGGGAATACCAAGGGTTATGCCTGGAGGTAAAGGGTCTGGCCCAGAAGATCTATTTCTATTACCTTTGAATTATGAGACCATTTTTATTTTCCATTTTTAACACTTACTTTGTATGGCCCATTTGTGCGGCTGCATGAATAGGTAACTGCCAATTGTCCTCATTACAGTAAAGATCAGGATCTGCCCCACTGGAAAGCAAAAGCTCCACACATTCTGTGTGGCCCTCTTGAGCAGCAATGAACAAGGGAGTAGCTTTGTCCAAGGCTTGACAATTGACATTTGCACCTAAAATAAACATTTAACATATAACCCTCCTTAATGCAAAAAATAATAATAATAATTAACAAAAATTTCAAAGCAGTTGCCTTAAAAGGGTTTCACAGTACAATAGCTTTTCTTCCTTAGTGGATACTGTTGTTAAAACATATTAATTTTTATAACTTATTGGTAATCATTTACATTGTTTTTACTTTTATGTCAGCATGAAAACAAGTGATTAATATTTTAGAATTCATTTTTAAGCTAAAATAAGAAACTTATTCAATGAAGGATTCATTTCATTCCAACAAGCACTCTGAAGGTCCAGTAAGCAATCATTTAAAAAAGGAAAAATGCAAACCATCAAATATGGATAACATTTCTGATCATTACTGGAAGGATAAGAAAAAAATCTAAATTATGAGACTTTACAGATGCCACTAATTGATTCAGGCTAAGATTTGTGAAAAAAAAATTCCAGTAGATATGATATACATGGGGGCTATGCCTTTAAACTAATGTTGACTATACTCTTCATTATATCACTTTTCTTCATGACCAGTGCATGATAAACAGAGCCCACATTAAAAGGAAAAAGGTCTATTTAAATGGGTTTCTAAGCTGATCTTTTTAAGCATAAATCTAATCAATTATTTAGACCCAAGTGTACCAAGATGTGAAAAAGTTTAGTGACCTCAATTTTTGTGAAGGTTTCAAAAATAGCAGACTTCCTCAAACTTTTCTCATTGACAAATAACGTGTTAAGTATGCTAAGTATGGTGTTAATACATGACCATGAGAATTTTTAAATTTCTGGAATACAGCTCAGTGAAAAATCATCATCATCAAGGGGGAAAAGACTCCTTTTTTATTTAAACGGATGTTCCATAAATATACCTTGAATAAACCGAAGCCCTGAAATTGGTAAAAACAATGCAAAACACAAATGGTAACTTAGAGTTTATGGAACTGTCAGAAATTCCAACTGGATATTCAACATGTCTAGATACACAGAATATTCCTGATTTGTACAAGGTGGCTTCACCTACTGTCAGCCTCAGAAAGAAATGAACACTATAACTGAGAAAATACTAAGTCAAAAAAGAAACCTACTTACTTTCTCTTTTAAGCAATGTTTTGTTTTGATTGACAATTTCAATGTATAAGGAAGAATAAGGAACTAGACCTTGTAAGATTACAGGTAGAAAAGTTGGGAAAATGAGAGATAATTCACTGAAAGGAAAGTCACTTTAAAGAGTTAGAAACATGTATAGTTACATTATAAACATACCTACATACCTTTTCAACTTGCCATTCATAACTATTCAGAGAGGAGAAGAAAAAAAGAACAAAGGAAAACAAAACAGGTGCTTAGTGTTCCAGGAGACAGGCTCAGCATGAGGAGTCATTAGCTGCAGTTTAACCTATTTCATTCTAAATATTACCTACACACTAATAACTGGAACTTACAGACTGGAAGTCGCAGAATACATCATGACAGTCCTTGGGAAGGTACAACATAGAAGAAGGAAGATGAGAAATCACAAGTCCTGGATCCAAGTCCTGATTCTGCCAGGGAATACTTTCTAGATCTTTGGCAAGGCACTTAAATGCTCAGAGCCTGGGATTCTTTTTTTTTTAATTAATTAATTAATTTATTTATTTGGCTGTGTCAGGTCTTAGTTGCAGCATGCAGGTTCTTCTTTAGTTGTGGCATGTGGGCTCCAGAGCACACTGGCTCAGTAGTTGCAGCATGCAGCCTCTCTAGTTGTGGTGCACGGGCTCTGCAGTTGTGGCACACGGGCCCAGATGCCCTGTGGCATGTGGGATCCTAGCTCCTCGACCAGGGATCGAACCCATGTCCCCTGAATTAGAAGGCGGATTCCTAACCACTGGACCACCAGGGGAGTCCCCAAGCCTGGGATTCTTTTTTTTTTTTTTTTTTTTTTTGCGGTACGCGGGCCTCTCACTGTTGTGGCCTCTCCTGTTGCGGAGCACAGGCTCTGGACGTGCAGGCTCAGCGGCCATGGCTCACAGGCCCAGCCGCTCCGCGGCACGTGGGATCTTCCCGGACCAGGGCACGAACCTGCGTCCCCTGCATCGGCAGGCGGACGCTCAACCACTGCGCCACCAGGGAAGCCCCTGGGATTCTTAATACAAAAAAAAAAAAAAAAAAAAGCTTGAACAAATGATTTGGGGGATTCTCTCAACTTTAAACTTTGTTTTGGTAATTTATTAAAAGTTTAGGTATTACAGAAGATATGTGAAAAGTCTAAGTATTAAAAAAAAATTGCGTGGTGGCAAATCTGGTGTATTTCCCATCGCTCCTGACTATCCATGCTTCGTCAGGTTAGCAGTGTGAGTGCACACGCAGTGTCTGGAAGAACTGAAAAGCTCTTACATAACAAAAGTTTCTGGTCACAGAAATGTCACACAGAGTAAGAATGCCACCTCAACACCATCCTCTCTGACAATGCTGAATGTGTAATCATTGTCACTGAGAATCCTTTAACAGGCTTCTGTTGCTATTTATTAACATAATAAAGTATAAACATGCTTTGAAATAAATCCATTTAAATATCACACAATTGATCAAAACATACAACTCAAAGGGTTAATATACAAAATAACTATCTAAAAAATTAATTAAGCCTATACTAGTCTTTTTTTTTCTTGTACCCTAGAAAGTTGGAATTGCTCAGGTCCCTATAATAAAGGACAGCACCATCATTTAACTTGCCGATAAACCTGCTTTAATGATAGATCATTATGGTCCTACTCAGATAAATTAATAGTTGTGCAATGTATTATGTTAGTAATAGAGACTTAGTAACCAGGCTTATAAATGAACTATGTATGTACTCTTATTTACCACTAACATAAAAGACCATAAATTCCAGAACCTGATTTATATCTGGTCAAGAATTACTCTTCCTAAGAAGATACAAAGTTAAAACTCATGATCTTAACAGTGTAAAGGCTAATGGATTAGTCTTACCCAATGAATTAGTCTTACCCGATGATATAAGTATGCTCAAGCTTTCTAGCTTGCCATACTGAGCAGCCACAAATAGAGGTGTGATTCCAAAGTCATCCTGGCATTCCTTGTTTGCTCCTTTTTTAAGAAGCAATTTTATGATCTCAGCATTTTCCTAAGGCACAGATTCATATTTTAAATAAGAGAAAACAAAGAAAATAGAAGATATCTTTTTTATTGTTGTGTGTGTGTATATTTTTTATCCTCACTAAAGGAAAAAAGTGTATTGGTGGATGGGAAGAAAGTGTTAAACAATCAGATTATTCTGTACCTTTAGCTAGAACATTAAACATAAACAGATAAAACACTGGGAATCTCTAGGAATTATAATCCTTATAAAATCCTGCAAAATTAGTTTGCAAGTACAAGCACTAAGATGTCATCACAGTTTCTAAACACAGTGCTATAAATAAAATAAGCCATTGCTATCAATTTATATCCCAAATATTCTGATGGTCTCTTAACTATGCTATCAACATTTGAAAAACTTAGATAATCCCTGCAGCCCAAAGCTACTAGAACTACTAGAGCAGTTGGCTTATTCAGAATGACGTTAGCATTTAGACTGCCTTTTCTGTACTGCACTAACCATCATAAATCACAGGCAAGTAGGAAGCAAAAACTGTATTGAACTGTCATTTTAAAAGGGTAAAACACACAATTTACAAGGAAATGAAATAATAAATTCAGAGTTTACCTGAAAAGTAGCCTGGTGCAAGGTGTTCCATCCACACATAGAATGGGATCCATTAACATTTGCTCCATATCGAAGTAGCAGCCTTAACACATCTATCTGTCCATTTTCAACAGCTGCAATACAACAGTCAAAAAAATTATTGTCAGTAAAAAGCCATGTTTGTAGGACTGGGCACTTCGGTGATGTTACCATCACTTATTCAGCTTCAAACTCACAATACTGTGATCATTCCTATCAACAAATCAAAACATATATGTACTCCTTATGCAATTCCAAAACATTTATCACAATTGTCTTAGCCCAAACCCATTAATATATACATTCTTTTGGTACACATATAAAATTATTTTCAATTGTATCTTAAAAGATACAAAGGAAATGGAAGCAGGAGGCAAACATATTCTCTTTGATAATGGAGATAATATGTGTTTCTATTTTGTTAAAAATGCAATTGGGAGGGGGATGGGATGAATGGGTCAGAAGAAACAGCAGCAGTGTGGAGAAACAGTCTCAAAAGAATTGAAAGGTTGGCTATTACCATCTGATCACAAATGACAATAGTAAATGACAAGCAAACTGAAAGCACAATACTGCGAGTCTGCATCTTAGATATTTTTACCATAATAAACAACAATCATTGTTAAAATGATGTTCTTATATCAACCAATGAAAATTTAGTAGAATCTGTTTCACATCCAATTCATACATCATTATCAGTGACTGCTGGCAAAAATCACTCCATAGCCAAAAGGCTGAGTTGAAGATTATCAGGTTGTCAGTGGTGATATATGAAACAGAGTTTAGATAAGTTTGTTTCCATTAATTAGGGAGACCTTCTAAAAATGAAAGTCGAAAAAATTTGTTTTGATTATTAAATACGCTATAGAAGTCAGACAGAGAGAAAATTTTTAATATCATAAATACATTAAGATATCTGATGTCTGCATCTCTAGTGAAAAAAATTTCTCAATGGCAAAATGGCATTTTTACAGCTCTTGCTAATTATTTCAAAATAAGGCAAATGGTTAAGTAATGGTTAATCGTTAAGAAATAGTGGTTTAGGGACTTCCCTGGTGGCACAGTGGTTAAGAATCCACCTGCAAATGCAGGGGACACAGGTCCAAGCCCTGGTCCAGGAAGATCCCACATGCTGCGGAGCAACTAAGCCCATGCGGCACAACTACTGAGCCTGCGCTCTACAGCCACAACTACTGAGCCTGTGTGCCACAACTACTGAAGCCCGCGCACCTATAACCCGTGCTCCGCAATAGGAGAAGCCACTGTAATGAGAAGCCCACACACCACAACGAAGAGTTGCCCCCGCTCACCACAACTAGAGAAAGCCTGCGCACAGCAACAAAGACCCAACACAGCCAAAAATAAAATATTAAATAAATAAATAAACCTTTAAAAAAAAAGAAATAGTGGTTTAGAAAAGTGTATTTACAGCTTACATCCTACTACCAAAGCCTCTCCTTTGGAAGAGTTGGGTTAACTTCTTTGTCCTTATATAATAAGTTACCAAATTGGAGACAGAGTGGGAACCATACTGTGACCAAGTATATTATACTTCAATGAAAGTTATTTAAAAAAAAAACCCAGACTCGAACTTACTATTTGTTTGCCTCCTTATCATTAGTAAAGTACGCTTGAGGAGAGAAACTGTGTTCCGTTCCCCTTACGTGCCCAGTGCCAATCGCAAACAGAAGACAGGCAATAAATAAGCACTGACTCAGGAAATGAAAAATAAATGTCTAAAATAAAATATGATTTTCTTTTTAAGAATTCATTCCTCTCCAAACAGAACAGCCTTCAGAACTATACTTCTGGATATGACAAAATAACTGGTACTAAACTAGCCATCATAAGAGTGGGAAATATACATAAAGCAACTTTTTCTAGCATTAAACCATGGGTAAAAGACTGGTTCCTAAGGAAAGGGAAACACATGAGGTGAGCCCCATGATCACCCCAGCTTTCTGCCTGGGGACATTTCTGGATTATGGTGCAATGAGCTGAAGTCCAAGCACAGTAAGGATAAGGTTGAAGAAAGAATACTCCAAGCAGAGGAAATGGTCCAAGCAGAGTGAAGCAGTCCGCTGAGCTAAGGAGGAAAATATCAGAGTTTAAGCAGTTGAAATCGGTGGGGCAAACCCCAAGAGAAAAGAGAACTGTGTGGAGGGGAGGCCCCACTGTGGAAGTTCTCCAAGAATCCTTGCCTGAGGTCTGGGCTACACATGTACAAGGCAAGATGAAGCTTACCAGAGAACTGCTAAAGGGTTAAGAATGGAACAGAGGTAAGCAGAAGACAGTGCTGAGGGGCAATGGAACTCCTAGGAGTTCTGGCCCAGTCAGAGTGGTGAAACCACACTGATACTTCGATAGCTTGTTAACACTCTGGGCATCCAACTGAGACACCCAAAAGGCAGAGCCCTAGGAATAAAGACCACATCTGAGACTAAGGCCTACTCTAGACCTGCTCTAAGGAAGCCTAAAATAAGCCCTGATCAGGAAGGAGGCAGAGGCTGGGAACTGAGTCCTCCTGGGAGTTAGATCTGGGAAATACCTTATGCTCTCAACAAAGCATAAAACCAAACCTAAACAAGTTCAAGGTCATAAGCCAGCAAATAATCTACCTATTATTTAAAAAACAGAAAAAACTCACTATTCTCAGAGGATAAGAGAATTCAAGTCTGTGACATCCTATTCACAATGCCCAGTATACAAGTCAGAAAGCAGTGAGCAGAAACTGATCCCAAGATGGCCCAGACATTGGATTTAACAGATTAACTAATGTAGCTACTATAAATATGCTTTAAAACTTTAAGGAAAATATGTTCAACGATTTTACTTTTTTTGTTTGTTTGTTTGTTTTTTTGCAGTTCGCAGGCCTCTCACTGTTGTGGCCTCTCCTGCTGCGGAGCACAGGCTCCGGACGCGCAGACTCAGCGGCCATGGCCCACGGGACCAGCCGCGCCGCGGCATGTGGGATCTTCCCGGACCGGGGCACAAACTCGTGTCTGCTGCATCAGCAGGCTGACTCTCAACCACTGCGCCACCAGGGAAGCCCCAAAGATTTTACTTTTAATATCTATGGTATACACACAGCATACACAGAGAATCTGAGTAATGAAACTTTTTTAAAAAAAAGAACCAACTGGAAATTCCAGAACTGAAAAAAGAAATGGATGGGCTTAAAAGAAGATCAGAGATGGTAGAAGAGTGGATGAACTTGAAGACATCAATATAAATCAACCAGGGACTTCCCTGGTGGTCCAGTGGTTAAGACTCCACGCTACCACTTCAGGGGGCATGGGTTCGATCCCTGGTTGGGAAACTAAGATCCTGCATGCCACACAGCATGGCCAAAAAAAGAAAGAAGGAAAATAAAACAAAAAACAAAAACATATATATATGTATATCATCCTATCTGAAGAACTGAGAGAGGAAAAAAAAAGACTACAGGAAAATCAACTGTACACATCAAACAGTCCAGCATACATTAATTGGAGACCCAGAAGGAGAAGAGAGTAAAAATTGGGCAGCAAAAAATACATTTGAAGAGAAAAAAATGCCTGAAATTTTCCAAAATTTGATTTAAAAAACAAAAACAAAAGCCACATTGACTTACAAATCCCAGAAATTCAGTAAACCACAGTGCTTTGGAAGAAGTCAGTATACTTATGACTTCACATTCTATGTAAATTAAGGATGATTATATAAACATACCTGACAGCTCTGCGGAAGAATTTAAATCATTATAAAAGCAGCTGCAAACAACAAGCCATTGAAATCAACTTAGCTATAATAATAGTTTAATTTTTTTTCCAGGGCTCTTATTTGCATTTGAAATAAAATCTACCATTTTACCAAGTCCTTTAAGACTCTGCAGTAGTTAAATAATTAATCCAATCATTCAACAGTGCCAGGGACTGTACTAAGCACAAGGGGCATAGCAAGCAACCAGACTTACAAAGTAGTTGCCTTCGTGGAACTTCCATTCTAGTGGGAGAGACAGATAATAAACAAGTACACAGATAAAGGAAATAAGTTCTGATAAAAGAAACTGTGAAATTGTTTTTTGTGGGAAAAAAAGTGAAAGAAATTAACAAGGTAAAGTAAAGAGCAGTGACCGAGTATGAGAGTGCTATGTTAGAAAAGAGGATAGAGGTCATCTCTTTGAAACAGAGACCTCTGAACAGAGAAATGAGAGATAAGCAGTAAGCCATGCAAAGAGGTGGAAGAAGAGTACTCCAAACAGGAAATAAGAAGTGTAAAGGCAGTGAAGTACAAAAGAGCTGAGTATGTTTGGAATAGCCAAGATGGCCAGTGTGACTGAAGTGAAGTCAAGGAAAGGAAATAAAGCAAGAGAGGTAGAAAGAAGCCAAATTTTGTAAGCCTTGGCAAAAAGTTAGCTTTTTTTTTTTTTAAAGGAAAAAATGAATTTGTAGTTGGAGCTACTCCTAGAAGCACAGCTCATCACCTGCTCGTTCAGGACATAAATCCTGAGGAGCTGAGTGATCTGCCCAAAGTCACAGAGCCAGAGCCCAGGCTTCCTAGTTAGTCAGGACTCCCTCAACTATACCTGGTAATATTAACAAGAATAGGAGTCAGCAAACTGTTTCTGTAAAGGGCCAGAAAATACAGACAGTCCCCAACTTAAGATGGTCTGACAACAATTTTTCGACTTTACAGCAGTGCAAAAGGGATACACATTCGGGAGAAACTGTACTTCAAATTTTGATATTTTCCTGGGCTAGCAATATGTGGTATGATCATCTCTCACAACGCTGGGCAGTGGCAGCAAGCTGCAGCTCCCAGTCAGCCACAAAATCATGAGGATAAACAGCTGATATACTCACAACCATTCTATACCCATACAACCATTCTGTTTTTCACTTTCAATATAGTTTCAATAAATTACACGAGATATTCAACACTTTATTATAAAATAAGCTTTGTGTTAGATGACTGTGCCTAACGTAAGGCACAATGTAGGCTAATGTAAGTGTTCTGAGCACATATAAGGTAGGCTAGACTAAACGATGATGTTTGGTAGGCTAGGTGTATTAAGTGCATTCTTGACTTACAACATTTTCAGCTTACAATGGGCTTATTGGGATGTAACCCCATCCTAAGTTGAGGAAAATCTGTACTCTATTACATCTAGTTTCTCTGGTTCAACATTATGCTTGTAAAATTTATCAATATTGTTGCCTCTAGCTGCAGATCATTCCTCTTCATTGCTGTGTAGTAATCCATTGTGTAAATAGAACACAATTTATTTACCTGTTCTATTGCTGGCAGATGCTCTTTGGATAGCTTCCTGTTTGGGGCTGTAATAGAGCGCTACAACAAGACTATTATAGTACTTCTTTTTTTTTTTTTTTTTTTTTGTCGTACGCGGGCCTCTCACTGTTGTGGCCTCTCCCGTTGCGGAGCACAGGCTCCAGACGCACAGGCTCAGCGGCCATGGCTCACGGACCCAGCCACGCCAAGGCATGTGGGATCTTCCCGGACCGGGGCACGAACCCGTGTCCCTGCATCAGCAGGCGGATTCTCGATCACTGTGCCACCAGGGAAGCCCTCTAGTACGTCTTTTACTGAACACTGATACACATTACTGTTGACTATATGCCTAGGAATGGAATTGCTGGGACAGAGAGTATGTATATACTCAGCTTTAGTAAGTTCTTCCAAACCGTTTTTCAAAGTGGCTATACCAAATTCACACTCCCATCAGTAATCTATCTTCTGGTTGCTTCACATCCTCATAAACACTTGGTACTTTCAATCTTTTTCTTTTCAGCCGTTCTGGTAGGTGTGTAGTGTTTACTCTTACCTTAATCATCAGTCACTTCAAATTCTCTTTGGAAGTAGCTGAGATACGAATAAATAAACAAAATATAACATTGTCTTTATCCTGAGCTCCTTTGGGACTCACTAGCCTGGGAGTACAAGTGAAGTTATGTTAAACTGTAAACTAAAATTTCAAATCCTGACATTGGGGTTACAGAAGAAACAAGCTGATAACAGCTATAGCTGGCTGATGGTACAAAGGAGTTCACTATATTATGTTCTCTACTTTCGTATATATTTTAAATGTTTCACAATAAAAGTTTTTAGTATTTTTCACCAGTTCATGGCCCCACTTGCATAATATGGAAGCTATATCTCCTGACAAATTCTACCCCACTAAGGACTTCTGATCTCCTAAATAATCCTGTCATCTTCTCTGAGACACCTTCCTGATGTTCACAGTTGTAAAGGCCACTTGAAGGTTATAACTGGCACAGTGTCAATGAGAATGATGTCACCCAAGCCATAGGTGCCATTTATTTCCCAATTCTGAATATGCAAGATGCCAAAGTGATGCTGGTTTCCCTGCAGTGCCCACTGTATAGGCAACATGCTACAACTGAGCAGCAGTGGAGAAGATGCCCTGTTCCCAACCTAACCCACAACATGCTCTGTCACCGAGCTTCCTACAGAGCAGGGCTGCTCATATCCCTGCGCCTCTCAGAGGTGCTCATGGAAACGGATCCTTCACCTTCCGCCTTCAGCTCCTCTCACTACAGGGCTCAAATATGAATCCCGGAAGCTGGAAAACCAGGCTGTTCTTCCACCCTTGTCTCCCAGAAGCCCCTCTACCACCCAGTTACTCAAATAAAAATCTCCTCCTGAAAACCATTCATTTTGCTCCTGAATTTGCCACCTACTTATTCATGACACAAGTGCTCAGGCATCTCAGACATATCTGAATTATAATTTAGGATCACAAGATGATGCCCTAACTCTAGTGGAAAGAACACAGATAGTGTAGTCAGGCACTCTGTCCAGCTGTGAGCAAGTTAGTCTCTCAACCTCATTACACATATAAAATAAGGATAATCTACTTACCTATGGGCTTTTAGTTGATTGAATAATTAATATAAGTGAATATAGTAGGTGCTCAATAAATGTTCCTTCTTTCTCTCCCTCAGTCTCCCTTACCCCTTTCCTGATATATAACTGGTCAACTTCTTTTCCTAATAAACTCCACAAATAGGATACTCAGAAGGTTAGCTTTTCAATCATGAGGAGTTAGGCCATAATTACAGTTCCCTCAATACTAATACAACTCTCTGACTAAACTCATATTGGTCACCTTCACTCCATGCACCCAAAGGACAGCCTCTTCCCTTTGCAGGATCAATCCTTTTGTCCAACAACCCGATTAACTGCAACCATCATTCAGCACTACAAGAAGTGCATATCCAGGTTCCCTCCTAAGTGAGAGTGCAGACCCTCAGGTTTACCCAATTTATTGTCCAATTAACTTCCTCCATGATAATTACCCACAAACCAGTCTTATTAGTTTAAATAAATGTTTATGTTTATCTTTCCTCCTCCACAGCCATACTGATCTTGTCTTACAAACATATACACTATTTCCCATCCTCAAAAAAGGAATCCAAAGCCCATAATCCTCTATCTTTCCACGGCCACCACCTGTATTCACTTGCCAGATTTTTCTCTCTTCCAAAAATCAGAACTAGGTCTATAGGCAGATGCTGCTTATACAGAACTTTTATGCTCTTTCTTTTCCTTCCACTTCTTGTCCAAGTTTGCAGAGACCTAAAGACATTTCCTTAGACTGGAGCGTGAGTCTGATAATCACCTAATCAACCATGGATAATGAGGGAAATTCAGCTGCAATTTCTACCATCCCACTGATAAGCAAGCTGATTGGCTAAGCTGGTGTTTCTTTGCTCCCTCACCTCTCTACATGGGACCCATCTAGTACCGCACGCTACGGCAAAGGAGGCCAACATTTCAAGGATAGAAGAGGACTACAGCTCAGTTAAGGGTATACAAAGAGCTGCGCTCTCTGATACAGAAGCCAGTAGCCATATGTGGCTATTTAAATCTAATTAATTAAAATTAAATTAAATGAAAATTTGAGTACCTCAATCAAACTAGCTTCATTTGAAGTGCTCAAGAGCCACACTTGGCTAGTGAC